>NC_090910.1:9635310-9775027 GCF_040956055.1 Brachionichthys hirsutus | reverse complement strand
GTTGACACTTTATTTTAGGATAGAGCTTTCAACAAAGATAAAATGTCTTTCCCTTTATTTTATTTTTTTGTAGTTTCTCCATTTGACAGATGCCAACATAAAATGTAGTAATAATTACAGCATGTTTCTCCCGAACCATCCATACGTCGAGCGGATATTGATCTCCCCCTAGTGGTGTGAATTTGAACAGCAATGAAAGCAAAACCATTTTAAACTCAATTTGGGATTAAACTGAGGCTACATCACCGTATATCATCCTCGTAGATATAGATGGATTCACGTACATATTTCCTGACCCTAACCCAACAGCAGAAAAAAGAAACAGAGACAGCCTCCTAATGACTCCACGGGATGGCCACCGGTGGCTCTTCTGTATTGATTTAGTTATCCTCAGGCCAGACTATGGCAGGCTGTGTGTTGACACATCTGAAGACTGCTCCCTCCAAACTCCTACATACTTTTTCTCCGTGAGTGGACCTTGTGGCCTTGAAGCCCGGGGAGAGGAGAGGAATATAAAAAAAACACCAGATCCATGGGGGCAAACATCAATCAGCCCCCTTTTGTGCTCATCTGGGAAAACTGTGAGTCAGACTCTCATATAAATGCACTCGTACTCACAGAGAGAGAGAGAGAGAGAGAGAGAGAGAGAGAGAGAGAGAGAGAGCTGAGAGACAGTTTGACTCAAAAGCTTTATTTTAAGATACACCTGGCTGGATCGATGGCAGTGCCGTGTGCTCCGGCGCTCACCAGGTGAACGCTCAGAGTGGTTCACCTTCACCTTGTGTCTGTGGCAAAAAGGCGTCCAGGAGGACGAGGAGGCAGCAGTTGCCAATCATTTTGAAAGGTCATTCCTGAGCTGTTAGATGCTAAAACTTTCCCACTTCCCTTCCCCCTCTCCCTGCTTTTCCCCCCTCCTCCTCCTCTTCCTCCTCCTCAGGAGCAGTTTGAGTTTGCGCTGACAGCCGTGGCAGAGGAGGTGAACGCCATCCTGAAAGCGCTCCCTCAGTGAAGGCATCGCATCCTCCCCTCCACCACCACCACCACCTTCTTCTCGCTCGCTGAGCACCATTTTCCTCTGCCCACTCAAGACTGACATCTCCCTCTGCCTCTCCGTCTCTTCGCTGCCTTCCTCTCTTCTCTCTCTGCCTCCTCTTCACCTCTATGTATACTGTATACTTTTGAATGTCGTGCCAGATATCTCACCTTAATCCGTATTTGTAAAGATCTCACCTCAGAGTGCGACTGTTGGGCCAAGGATCTGTGTGGAACGGTGCGGCCTGATGCGATCTGGCGTAGGACCCTCGACTGCTCGGGGACCCTTTGGCAATATGAACCCCGGTCCTTTATAAGTGTGACGTTGTTCCTGAACATTCCATTTAAGCTGTTTACGTGATGTCAAGTGAAGGTTTTTGTTCCAAAATCAATCGGCTATCTAAGAAAAAAAATCACTTCTGATGAGCTACTGCCAACAATTATTTTATTAAGACACTATATCTGATTAATTATTTTAAAAAATGTGTGTGAAAATGCAAAAACAAACGACATGTATGACATCAAAGTTGTGAATCTCATTATTTTTCACAGTAATCATATAAAATCTCTTTTTTTTATTATATTTACTCTCATATGTAACAGATTAAAAAGGGCATTTGTGTATCTGAGCGGTTGGAAGCAGAAAATCTCATGCTTTTATTCTTCACAAAAAGAAAACAGCAGTTAAAGAAGTTTTAACTATTGATTAATCGACTCGTGATTACAGCTCTCAGATGTCACACTTTTAGAATCATAACGTGTGTCTCGTCTGTAAAAATCTTGACGTTGTACAGAGTACAGTATATCCCCCAGAAGGAATGTGTGTGTGTGTGTGCGTGTGTTTTGGGTCCACACATCTCACTTCTGTATTAAACCACACACACATACACACTCTGGTTCTTAAATATTCTGAGTAATTCTCACGACATATCAGGTGTTTTTTCTGCCTCATTGCAGTGACGTTAACATTTTAGACCATGGATCATTTGTTAATAAAACATCTCTGTTCATATTAAATGTAATAGAAATATACCAAGAGATAGTTCCTATATATATTGACAGTAAAAATATGATATATTTAAGCCGAACTTATATTGTTGCAAAGATTGTTTGTCCCTCCGACACTGGAACGTTGTGATATTTTGTGCAATATTCCCTCCATGTACTGCAGAGACAATGAACCCCTACATAAATAGTGATATCTAAAATGTATACTGAGAGCCTCAATGAGATCTATATATTTTGTGTGAAAAGTATACCATTCAGGTTGATAATAAATCCAAACAGATTATACTACCCTGCCGTCTGGTGGTTCATGTCGTCTCTGGCTCGCTCGCACAAAGTGGCGTTTGATTGATTGGCAGCCGCTGTGAAGTCGCAGAGAGACGCCGGCGCTCCCTCAGGCTTCGTGCCTGGGAGAAGAAGCCTTCGGGTTCGCACGGCTGAAATCTTCCGTTTGCCTTCGCTGGCAGCAGGAAAAAAAGTGGCTGAGATGTGAAATGAAACCAGTCGTGCATTTCTTCCACCGTGGGACCATTTTCAAAAGTCCAAAAGTCCAATACTTCTCGTGTTGGAGACTTTGTAGTTTAGTTTTTTCCCCTCTATGGTTTAGTGTTGTTTAATTATGCTCAAGAGCAGCTTAAAGATGATTATTGCACTTCTTTACATGCATCTTTGCATGTGCTTCAGTCACTTTGTGGCATCTCATATTGATTAAAGCGAGTCAGATGTTCTTATGTTAACTGTGTTTTCTACCATCTTTAATAATTGAGGAGTTGGAAAGGAGTTTATTATTTATCTAAGGAAGTTTATTTCACCAAGATAATTCAGCTGATTATTAATACTTATTATTAATATGCTATCTAGCTCATGACATTAGCACAAATGTTTTGTTTGTGGAGTCATATTACACGCAGGAAAAAGAGTTTATGATTAAATAATGATGACACAAAACCCACAATGTCAGATGTTCTGTTAATATTATTTATTAACGCTTTATAGATGACTTACAAGACATTAAAATATGTTTTAAACTTGTGTTTAAAGCTCTAACGCTGGCATTTTAAAATAAAGAGCAATGAATGTCTCTTTCTAATAAGCGTTGTTGACGTGTCCTTAAGACCATTAAGTTAGACGCTGAACAGGATTGAGAGAGCCCACCTGGGAAATCTAATTGTTGTTCTTAATAATAGTTTGTATGCGATCCATAAAGCAAAACTGATTATCCACAAGTGAAACCAATCACTATCCTTGTTGGAATGGAATTTAAACTACAATGTCCGTACTGGCATTCCGTTCCGCTTCTATCTAACAAGGCTTATTTGGCTACAACCACGGATATTATTGATCATCTATAGTCATTCTCAATGTGGAGCATCCCTAACCGGTGATGTAATAAAACTGGAATGAACTTGACTCACAGTATCGGTATAATAAAGAGTCTGTTCCCAGAGAATAAAGAATGAGGAGCACAAATGGAGACTACCGTACATGATCTCATACATTTTAGCAGTGTGTGTGTGTGTGTGTGTGTGTGTGTGTGATTCATGCATGAACTCATATTCAATAGCGTGTGTGCTGCCCGTTGACACGTCCTTCCCTCCCCTGACGGTTGTAATAGCTAGGTATGGCGCTTCATGCACTTCCTGAGGCCTCATTTGCATATGACTTGCTGATGAGCTGCCATCGCTAACCAGCAACACCAAACCAAAGCCCTATTAATATTCTTCCATTCAAGTTGGAGAGCACACAAACCTAATCAGCTTAGAAATGACTGTATGGAAACCATAATTACGCATGTTTAATTGCTTATCATATGATGGGTACAAGTTTATTAGAAAATGCATTCATTGTAATTGCTTCCTGGAGTATCTGGGGTGCTGCAGTAATGTGTCAGCTCCCATTTGAGAGGATTAATGTGCATTGAAAAGTAAAAAAAAAGAGATACTGCGCTCCTCTTTGGGTTTTCAGTTTAACTGAAAGAGATTTTTAATTTAGGGTTCTTTAAATTACTGTAAGTCTTTGAAGTTAGAGGTGTCAAATTCAGCACGTCTCGCTGCCGTGAAGGCGTTCAGGCATATCACGAGGATATAAATCATTAAATCCCTGTAATGCAGGCAAAAACCTGCGTTATCTTGGTGCCGCTCGAAAATATTCACAAGTTTTATTGTGAATTAGAAATGCTCAAAATCAGATGCGGGTCTCATGTATGAAAGTTTTAAAGTAAGACTCTTTAAAAGGCGACGAATCACTGCGGCAACCAGCAGATTAAAACTCACACAGCACTCGTCCCCTCAGATTGGCTTCCACGCCATCGTGAGCGTCAAGTGGGCCTTTTCAGACGGACCTCGGTGAGCCCTGCAGCTCCTGCCCACTCTTTGATGATGCCTCTGTGGGTTATTGTAATCACAGTTGGCTCTCCGTCCCGCTGTTTAAAAAAGAGGTGCACGAACATGTCTTCTATGGAGGAGTCTTTGGAAAGGGCAGGAGTGCTTGTGCTTCAAGGTGACGGTTATGAGTGAGTATAGAACGATAATAAAGCAGCTTCTTTTAAAAGCAGGAGTTACTATTTAATAGAAATGTGCCTAGATATGGTCACAAGGACAACTCATGTGCAAAAAGGATTTAATACATTGCTCCTTGCTTTGGTGCAAAGGAAAGCTGCAAAAAACCCACCCGAGCAAAACGCACAAGGTTAACAACTAGCAGGTGAACAGCGCCGTGCATTTAGCAGACTCAGATGTTAAAGCTCGGAGAGGGAATGATGGATTTACAGCTCCGAGTGAAGGTTAGCACAACTCCATACCACTTCATGTAGAAGAGAGGAATTGTAAAGGAGGATTAATGGGATTAAGGGGAAAGGTTTATTAAATACAAATATAAAATAAAATCTAAAAGTCAGCAGGAAAAAAAAAAGAATCCGGTATAAGGTTTGTATGTCAGCCCCTTCATAGTTACCAAACTTGTTAAAAAGTAAGAAAAGTTAAGTTAAAACTAAAACTATTAAAATAACATTCCGAAAATCAGCGGATTATCACTATGATGATGTCACCACAATGGCATCGATCACCTCATTCTTTGACACTGGACAGTATTTGAAATCAGACGATATATATAAATATATATAATACCAAATATATAGATATGTGTATATTTATGTTAGTGGATCCATATCCCTTTAATGATCCAACAAACATCGGTATTTTATGATTTTTTTTAATTATTGGTAAAATGCTTAATAGAATTTACATCTGCATCTGGTTCTACCTCTAAAATATAATCAAGTCTCTGCACCGATAATCTAATCAAAAGATTGGATGTGCGTCAATTGATTCTAATGCAGAAATATCTACTAAAGATATTGTGGACAAGTTTCAAAAAAGAAAACGTAATAGATTTTGCATATGAAACATCTTCCTGTTGCAGGACAGAGAACCCGACTGTAGCTTTAATTACACCTACTTGGCTGCTTAGAAAAGTAATTGCTAAGTGCATTAAAAAAAAATCCATCTGCTTCACTTTTCAAGACATGTTTAAGTGTTTGAGCCAAGTCTAAGAGGTGCTTTAGACCCCCCCCCCCACCCTCACCCCACCTGTGGATCATTAAACTTTTGATGTGAAACACAACATGCTTGACAAACATGTCATTTCCCCGTGGAGAGGCTTACGAGATCCCTGAGTGTTTGCTCATTGGAGAAACCGTCTGGGATGCTTTCCAGGATTTCCCAAAGAGAAAAGCCTCGTTTGTCTTTGCTGATGTTGTTGGGAATGAATGGAGAGCAGATTGTAGAGGCCGCGTCTCTCATGTCTGTCCAAGGCCTTGATGCCTCTGATCTTCTTAAGAGACAAACAAGCTTTTTAAACTTGGCACTCCCGGCTTCGTATCTGCTTTCCTCTCCTGTCGCTTTTTTTGTCAAAAATGCTGATCCGGAGAATATTGATCTTGTTTGAGATGGTTTAGGCAACACACACACACACACCCCATGGTGATGCAATGAACTGCGGTTCAAAATGCAGAGCAAGCGCCAGTGAACATGTAGAAACACGCGGTTCTGCGCCACGATAGCTCGCCGCAGCGGCGTAGCTTTTGGGATCAATATTTCAAATGGCTCCTGTTCTTTCCTTATCTGGGAACAAACTGCCGAGGCCACAAACGAAACCGTTTTAATCAGCTGCAAACAATGTTCCAAGCATCCAAATGTCAAAGCAAATACAACGGCTGCTCTTTTTTTAATAAAGGATCAAACCGAGATTAGAAATGTGCTGGAGCAATAAGAGAGGAGGAAATCCGAGTCTGGCTGAGTTAGTCACACCGAGTTCAGTGTCGAGTTAATAGACTTTATACTTTAAAATGGTTTTAAGTAGACAACTATTTGCCCTATGTCTGTTAGTTGAGTGAGCTAACATTGGCTCGCTGATTTTTACCCCCTTTCAGCTTTGGGCTAATGTGATGCATCTGTCAGAAGAGTAATCAAAACACGGTAAAATAGAGTGCAAACTGGAATAACCTTAATTTTCATTTTATTTTCCATTCATTTTTCTACAGCCGCTTTTCTGCTTTGCTTGTCAGAGGAGTTGCTTGAGCCTATCCCAGCTTGCTCAGGGCGAGAGGTGGGGCACACCCCGGATGCGTCGCCAGCACACACAGACACACGCAAAGATTACCGACAATTAGAGTAACCAATTCACCTAAATTGCATTTTTTTTGGAGGTGGGTGGAAACTGGAGAAACATGTAAACTCCACACAGGAGTCGATCCCAGTACCTGCTTGCTGTGAGGCGGCAGTGCTAATCACCATTAGCATCGGTACGTAAATTTAGTGTTTGCATGTTTTAAATGTGCTGTAGATGAATACGATTCTTCTCTGGGGGGCTTTTAGTCCAGTCGTTATAGTTGACAAGACTCAATAAAAGCGTCTGGGTTGATATCAGTTGCAGGTTTTGGTAGAAAAAGGCCAACATCTGGCTGAGCCGAAAAAAATAAAGCCTTCAATCACGAAGCAAATCTCTCCTTACCCAGCCGTGCTTCCTCCTCTCCGGTTATTTAATGGGCGCGCAGCAGCAACAATGACATTTCACACCCTTTCATCCCGGTCCCATCATGCATCTGGGGATACCCTGGCATTTGGTGGCGGTGTTTTCATCAGTGTCGGCGGCGGCGCTGACCGGCGTGACTTCAATCCTGCTCAGTGTCACTCATCATAAGTGAGTTTATCAACACACATCTAATCGCCACACTCTGCAGGGACCTTAAACATTTGCATACTAACTGATTGCTTTCTTTTGCTCGGCTAAGAATGAACCTCTTTTGCATAATTATTAACGATAAAGTGACGGCGAACAAATGTGCCGCAAGGTATTAGCATCACGTACAGAACCGGATTCTAAAGGACCCGTTCGGTGAGGCGACTTGAGGAAGAACGGGGGCAAAGGTTCGGAAATGGAGAGCAACGCTGTCAAGGGAGGCATTTTTGCATGAGGAGAAGAGGTTAATTAAAGGGCTTCGGATGGAAAACAGAGTGAAGTGCATTTGTTTTTGTAGTTTAAAAGTTAGATTTCAACCGGTAAAACCCACCTGAGATTAAAGGTGTCCGTCAAAAAGACGACAATACTGGAAAAAAAAAAAAACAGCTGCAAACAAATACAAATACACACAAATGGGAAATAATAAGCTAAAATAAAGTCACAAACGCACTCAAAGGACTTCAGTCTGGTGGCAGGCAGCAGGATGAGGAGCCAAGACTGAAATATAACATATAATTACATCAAATGTTGCTCCAGTAGGAGGAAAACCCCGCACCACAAGCCGGTGCGAGTCGCCATGGCAGCTCATCTCACTGGTGCTGCCGCGTAGCATTAAAGCGGGAGGCACATATCGTCTGTCATCTGTTGTCAGTAATTAGCGCTTTCTACACTGTCGTAGCCTCGTGTAGATAATGTTCAGCTTCTATTCCAGAAGTGTTTCCTGTGAATAGTTTAACTGTTCGCCACTTTATACGAAACAGCTGCAGTTTTTTACAGGATGGGGATAAATAATTTGTGCGCACTATGGTTCAACTGGGGGGGGGGGGGTTTGAAATGCCCTCCCCGTGTTCCCGGATAAACACAGGCCTGTGCATCCTCTGCGCGGTATAATAGCATGATATTAAAAATGCCCACAGCGATTGTTAAGTCACAGCGGCACATTTGTGCCGTGATGGATGACCTTTTGTGTCTCCTAATGAGGCCTTTTCACGACTTTACAAAGCAAAACATGCTGTAGCATGTAAAAAGGAAAAAAAAAGAGCTGCCGTGTTAAAGTCTGCACTATTAAAGGCTTTTGTGGGCAGCAGGAAATTAAAACCAAGTTTTCTGCATGGCGTATATTTTCACGGGCAGCTATTACGCTAATTTTTCTTCTTTTCTGACGGCGATTAAAATGATTAAATTAATCTTCAGAGCGGTAAGCGTGGCATTGTGTGAACGGTATTCTGAATATCAGCTGCTGTCCCCTCACGACGGGTGAGGCCGTCCAAACTTCACCAGTCACAGCGTTAAGAATCGTCTCAGGGGTCAGGAGGGGTCGTGACTGATCCCCCCCCCCGGCTTTCCTATTACAAATAACTGATCATGACCTTCGACCTTGCTGTTTTTGCATGAGAATTGATATCAGTATTCCACTACCCCCCCGTCTGCATCAGCCTCAGGACCTTTTGAAATGCCAGCCCTCGAAATTCAAACTTGTTTTTTTTTTTTTAACAAACCCATCCAGAGATGGGGGTGGTGGGTAGGTTGCCTTCGGGAGGAGGAGGAGGAGAAGGAGGAGGAGGGTGAAGATGGGGGAGGCAAGCGTTGGGCTCATCTGCATCACAGATTAGGGTGCTTAGAGAAAAATCAACCATCCATGATTCATTACATGTTTCCTGCTGAGCCTCTGAGACGGCAACCGTCCTAGGAAAAGGGATCCTAGCAACAGCGAGGACTCTCTGCAGGCGCGGCAGCCTATCAGAAACTTTGATGCGTGATCAAAATTGAGCCAATGAAAAGAGGAGGGCATGCAGAAAGCGTGGCGACGTGTCTCCTCATGCTGCTGGCCAGACTGGTGTGTGTTCAGGGCTGTGAGTGTGTTTGTCTCACATCAATTTCCATCTTCTATTTTATTATGCGCCTAATGGTGTTAGTTTCTGTTCATTAATTGCACCATAATTATATTTATTGTCTTTTCATTGGACTCCCGGATGATTCCCTATTTATTTCTTTACATTCCTTTTCAGTTGTCCAATTCAGCAATGTAGCTCTTCAGTTTAATTCCCTTTCTCCTTTCCCCGGAACAAGACTTTCTGTGCTTCTTCATGAGCGTCTCCTCGGCCACTGAAACACAACACATTACCGATCGTGTTGATTTACAGCGTTGCACCCCTCGCATGTAAATGATCCGAAACGCGTGGGATGTTTGCTCACCTGCTTCAATTGTAATCATACTTCATTATTCAGAAAAAAGCTATTTGACCATTATCTGATGCCAGATAGGCCTGACGCTCGCTTCAAAGGGGTGCGCTTTGTGCTCATTCAGACGCTCTAATAATGCTCGCTGCGATAATACATCACGCTAATGTCTCTCTCTCGCTCTCCACTTCAGCGTGAGCTCGCTCCTTTTCCCAGAGTTCCCGCGTCCCTAAACAAACAGACAATGGAGAAAAGAAGGCCAACGGTTTTACAGTTTTACGAGGATCGGGAAAGGTTACGTAAAGATCCGTGCCACCAAATCAGGACTTTGGTAACTGGGACGGTTTTGTATTCCTCTCACGGAGCTGAGAGACTCCTGGAGGAACTGACGTACTGTGCATTTAAAGTTTTATGCTGACATACCCATTCCCCAGAGGATATACCCCAGTACCTAACATTTCATGCGGTGCCAGCAGTAGGTGAGTCAAATCCTACTTTTTGCAGGCTAAAAAAAATAAAAGACAAATAATGAAACCATCAAAAGGTAAAATAATCCCCAGATCAAATATGATAGTCCAGGAAGGGTAACAGTGGCACATTGGGGTAGTTTTTATTGCAGTAAGTGGTAAAGTTGAAGCTATTTTCACCCCAGTACGCTGCTGGAAAATGATTGCATTGATCTGCGATCTGTGATCCTTACGACTCGCCGTTCCTTCCCAACACCGGAAATGTTAAAAAGGTCGGTGTGAGCATGATGATGTTAGCGTTTAGCTGAAAGCGCGGCCTGACATGGCTGCTAACACGGGATCTTGTTTGAACACCGATATCGTAGCCCTGAATCCTCCTCCCAGGGAGCATAAACCTCTGTTTTTCCGTGTTCCCTCCGGGCGTCAACCCTCCTCCCGTTCCTACGGCGCGTCTTGCGCTCGCTGAGCCCCTCTATCCGAGGATTTAGTGACAGACAGATTTCCAGCTCTATCAGAAAATAACCACCTGAGTCAGATGAGAATTTGACTTTCTCACAGAGGCAGAGTTCCACCACGTTGTCATTTCCTGCTCTGCGGTCGCTGAGTGGATTTCAGCCATGCTGTTGATGCCGCGCTCACGATCCAACTGGTGCACGGGAATAGAACTTGGGGCTTTTGTTCAGATGCACAGAAATCCATTCACCACTCCCGAGACAAAGCGGAATTAATGCAACATTGAGAATAACGAGCGGAGAATCCATCGCTGAAGACTTTTGGAGATTTATTGTGTTTCTCATGGATTCGGGTCAAGAACAAGCACCAAAATGTAAAAAAAAATTATATTGACTGAAATATCTGCAGATGCCGTTTGGATTACGGTTCACGTGTCTTTATTAGATATTCAGAGAAACTGTTTCTTACCATTTGGACAAAAAGCTTTTACAGTAGACGGACGTGTGAATCCTTCCACTCTCCTCAACAGTAAACTAAAAGGACTCTTGCTGTGTTTCCTCCATCCTAATCTGCTGAGTGCACCTTTGGAGAAAAAAAAACATGCATCTCCCTTCCATTTAGCTCCACCTAAATCCCTGTCTGACGACTGTTCCAGCGTGCAAGCAGAGCCATGTGGCTTTGTGTTTCACTTTCTATGTCCTACTCCTGCCTCTTCTCCTTGGGTTCAGGTAGCCACATCGTTCTTTGACCTTTCCTTTTTGTAATTCGCTGAAAGCCTTAAATCCTCGAGCAGAACAGAGGCCTTCTGGTGAGAGGATGAGTAACTCTCTCTCTCTCTCTCTCTCTCTCTCTCTGAGCTTGTTTGATATGTGGATTCTGCACGGATGCAATTAGTCGGTGAAAAGAAAAACATCTGTGTTTCACGTTTTGTTTGGCTTCCTGTCGGTTTAATTCTATCACAACGCGGTGATGAATGCAATTATTGTCATTTATTTCAGCAGCATTATACAGTTGTGGCGGTCAAGGACCTTCTGTCTGAAGGGTAGCAGCTCATTTTATTATAATAACAATAAAGCACTGATCTGACTGAACTTTGCATTTTGCATAACATGAATAAAACATGTCTGATGCAATTTGTGACACGACAGATGACACACTTTGGGCTTTAATCAGTTGCCTCGTGACAGCCGACATTGTTCACTTGGTGCATGTTGTGCTCTTTTCTGTGTACAGATAATACATATTTGATGTCTTTAATCGTGATCTGGGACAATGGCTTGATGATGGTTAATGGTTTGATTTTTGCAGAGCTTTAATTATGTATAAATACAGTGTATTTTCCGGATTTCACACATTTTTATGTTTAGAAATGCTGAATAGTTGAACGTTGTGCAACTGCAACTGTTGTCGCACTTGTTTCTCCTTCTCTGATGTCCTATGAGAGGACAGAGCCATGACCGCTGTGGAAATCATTTAGATTTAAGGCACCGCAATGTAAATTACCGCTGCGAGAAGAGTGGTTTAAAATGAGGTTAGCGCTTCTAAAAAAGCGAGGCCCTGATTAAAGCCACCTTTTGACTGTGTGACAACAACAATGGTGTCAGGTTATTGAATATGCAATGAAGCAGAGGGCTACAATCTAAACAGTATAAAATACACCACGAGCAGAGACGTCTCAACAGCATGCGCCATCCATTAAACATTTTCAGAATCTTATGTGACAAGTCTTCAACAGAACCATCCAACTCAACTCAACGCCCAAAAGGAACATAACGTGACCTGCAGGAACAGGCAACGGGTATGCAGGACTTTCCTCGTTGGATAGATCAGATAGTCTGCCGGGTTTTTGTCTTCCCTGTTGCTCTCATTCTATTGCATTATATTGCGTCTCCGGTTGGGGATGGGCGCCCGGCATCACATGGTGGCGATGCGTGAGTTTTCTTTTGAAAGGAGTCAGACTATAGCTGATGGGGCGTCTGACAGAGAGCTGACACTCTGCTCCTCGCTCCTCAGGAGGGAAGTGTCCTCAGACTGGAAGTCAATACAATAATTTTGCAGCTTTTTGGTCTTTTTTTTTTTTTTTAACCCATTCAGAAACTGTTGCGTAATGACTTTGTAGTAGGGCTGTGGAAAGTAAGGCAATGGAGGGAGATAGACCACTGCCTCAAAAGTGTTTAATTAAATCCTCAGAGACTGCCGGCTGCATGGGAACGAGAGCCAAATGAGTTGCTGGGTCATGTGCCACATGAATAATACAAAACACTGCAGGCTCATTCAAAATAATCTGAGAGCGCTGCTCATTCTGGGGCTCGGCCCATGCGACAGGAAGATCCAGGCTGTTTCTATTCGGAATGTCCCGATCCGATCTCGTGATCGGACTCGGATATAGTTACTGTCATTACTTACGGTCAGATCTGGAGCTACGCTGTGGCACAGAGTGAGACCTCTCTACTACAGACAGAGATGGTAAGGTCTGACGTCACTTCCTGTCACACTGTTGGTTGAATGCTGGCTAAACACGGAAGCAGTTTGAAGCTAGTCGCGTGAGTTTTATCTGCCGTGTTTTGAGGTGGATGACACAAACCTGGAAATTTAGGTGCTATTCGTTTTATTTTAAATATTCGTATTTAATATTTCCTGTTGCACTAGTCCAAGTCCAAAGTGAAAAAAAAGTATTTTATTTATGACTTGAATGTTCGAGCTACGCCACAGAAGAGCTCTGTTTAAGAGTTAAATGTTGAAATAAGGTAAATAAAATAGAAAATAAGGGACATCCTGGATCCGTTTTTCACTCGTATGTATTAAAAAAGTATTGGATCGGGAGTCTGTATCGGTATCGGTTCAAAATCAAATGACTTGGACTCGGACTCCGACTCGGACTCGGACTCGGGGTCAAAACAACCTGATGGGGTCGTCCCTAATTTCCATCCGTCACTGGGGGGTTTAGTTTATGCAAACAGGAAGGAGGAGACGCTGCAGCTGAGGTGACTTGATGGAAAGCAGGAATAGAGTTGGTTAAGACCTGGAAGCATGTGATGCTAACTTGTTTTTCTGATAACAAATGATGCTATATATTAGCAATGGCTCAAATGGATAATGAGAAAGCGGTCAGGTTGACAAATGAAAGGATAATTCTGGCGAGATCTTTTTGTTTGTCGGTTTTCTCTCTACTCTGATCAATGCAACCATTTTTTATAGATATAAAACGGAACGCTGTACACAACCTGGATCAAACAAACAGATAACCCCAAGCATGAGTAGAGATAGTGATCCATGGGTCTCCCTCAGGAGACCAAGAACGGAGCTAAAATGAGAGTTTGGCCCCTCAACACAAAAGAAAGTTCATGTTTACTCCACGTCAGCTGTTTACAAAGACCTTATAGTTGTATATGAAGAAACTATGTCAGTTTAAAGTTTGATGTACTGCCCCCAAGTGGCCCAAAAAAAAGTTCAGGTTCAAAAGTACCTTTCATCATCATATGAACAGTTCAGGTAGTTCCTCGGGTAAAATACAAATTCAAGTTCTGGAGAAAATAACTACGTTGAGGGATTGAAGTGTTCTTTTATTTCGAGAGTATTTTGCGCGACACGCTTTCCCACAACCTTCACAGAACAACCTACAGTTCTGAAACCTGGGACTCCCTTTTTAGATGGTGTAGTTTTATGTCTCCTTTTGTGAACGTCCAACAATCCTAGTCTGGCGGTCTGATCTGTGACTCCTCTTGTACAGTTTTCTGAGTGTTTCCCGGGCCGAAATCTGAAACCCAAACTGCCCCCGGTGTTCAAACTAGCACCGTGCTTAGCAGCTTCCTGAACATCGGTGATTCTCTACTGACGCAAGCTCGATATAGTTAGCAGCCAGCGACATTCCTCTCTCTGATGGATTGTGTGTTGTAAAGATATGAATGCAATAAAAAAGCCACGAGGACGACTTTTAAGGATTTGTTAGGAGGAGGCTGTAAGAAATGAACATTCCTGAGACGTTACTACATTTCCACTCGGTGATCATAAGCGTCCAGAGCGAATCCGATGATGCGAAGCCTAGTTTAAGAAATCATTTACAAAAGAAATACCCATGGAAAGTTAGCATGTAGCCGAATCCACTCGTTGTATGGAATCCTACAGAAACAGAAAATAATACTTTTATCGGCTGCGGCTGTCAGACATGAGGAGAAATGGTGCAGCAGCGGGGATGCATACCGCCAATGGACTAATGCCACATACGACTGGTGGCATCTCTGCCAACACATATATATATATACATTTATACTGTATATGTGTGTGTATAAGTGTTTGAATGAGCGTTTAAAAAAAGGCACCGAGTCCACCGAACCGAGGGAAGAGTCGAGGAGCCTTTTTCTTTTTGGATTCCGCCTCCTTTAGCCTCAGTTTTTTCCGCTTGCTGTCCGTGTGTCCTGCATAATGAAAGAGTGGACATTTTTAGTAAATGTTTGAGACACAATTTAATAGGACAAGCTGCTATTTAGAACTCATAAGGATGCAGGAAATGATTTAGACCATTAAGGTAAATGTGAGCTAAACTTCAGGTGTGTGGTGTTTACCTGGAAGCTACTGTCGTGACTCCAAATAATCTAACATATAAATCCTCTTTATGCAAACAAAATAAATCAGGAAGTAACGTGACTTTCAGAAGCAGATTTAGCAAACAAACTGTTTCCATAGAGACGGGAGATTCCCGTCAGACTTCTCATTCAACTCCTGACGAGAAGGAACATAAAGCTCGTGTTCCATAATGTTGAACAAGGATTTAAGACTTTTCATTACAGATTTAGCATCAGCCGGTAACCGAATTCTAAAATGCATAGACATTTTTGAGTGAATTATAGGTGGTGTGGAATTTTCTCACATTTAATGCTGTTTTTCGGCCGGGGGCGGGATTTAAAAATACGCCTGCGTTTGAGTCATTTGTGTCATTATCTCAGAATTAGAATTAAAGGCCTTTATTTGCACCCCAGCAGGAAACGAGCAAGTTAAATGAAAGGTTCCCTCCTCAATACTTATGAAACATTCAGCGACTGTGCGTTGCAGATAATTGCTTGGATTTGCTCGCTGACACCCCCCCCCCCGTGAGGGAAAACAGAGATTGACCTTTGACCTCTGCTCGTTACTGCAGCATAGAACAAAGCTGCCTAATGGACACTTCTGTCCTCTGTGTTTACATCTGTCAATCTAACACGCCACTCTTCGTCATTGTCCTTTGTGCGCCTATCAGACACAAAAGCAGACAAATTAGCTGCGCTTATTAAGACTCGACTCTTTAAAGGGGGGGGGCTCTGTGTTCTGGTGATTAGTCAGCCCTGCAGTGGCGGGTGGGCGGACCTCTCGTTAGTCCCAGGGTCTGAAGGCCGTGCTCCTCCTCTTCCTCTGAGGGGTTTTGCTCGGAGTTCCTCAGGTAGCGCTGCTGCGAGCCGAGGCCAGGAAGCGTATTTTGTCTACGGTGATGAAAATCGTCCTGCAATGGGTCTTCGTCTGTAGCGTCTGTGGGGACGGGCAGAGGGGGGGGGGGGGGGGGGGGGATCACACCTTAAACTCTGGGGGGTAAAATAGATGTGCACGTCTATTACAGCAAGTTGAGCCCAATTCCAAAAAGGTATATTATTGATGTTAGTGATGTGAAGCAACAAAAATAATAGAAAAACAAGATGCTCAAAGAGTTCCTCAGGTTTCACCGCCCCCCTCCCTCAGGCTACACGCGCCCCCTCCCTCACTCCTGTCCTTTCAAGCAGCAAGCCTTTCATTCATATTTCATCTGCCTGAATTTATTGTGATTAGTCATGTAAATAAATTGAGATTTGGTTATTCTTTTCTCCAGGTAATTTACATTTATATTGAATTAGTGGCAGGCAGGGTACATAGAGGGGGGGGGGGGGGGGCAGTTATTATGCTGCGAGATTACAGACAGATCTCATCGCCATTGTGTTGTGTAATTAAAGCAGTGGAGTAGTAGAATAAAAGGGGGCCAGATGCTCGGCGTGCTGAATCCGGTCCCATTTAGAGGAGGGTCTGCACCAGCGTTTGCAAAATCTCCGGCGCCTTAAAGACGCCAGAAGTCATTTGAGATGTGCTGGCTCTGTTTAACACAGCGGCGTTTACCTGTGAGGACGCCTCAGCACAAAATCCGGACATTTTAATGACCGATGCAGGTTGTTGAACGTACAGAGGAAATCGTAGCTATAAGGGCCGAGCGCCCTTAAAGGTCTTTCCTTTCCTTTAAGGGGCATGAATGCACCACTTGGATGGAGATGGCTCTCTTTCAATGCATTCAGGTGGAACTCGATGGTTAGCATGGGTCCAGATTTTTAATGATGACATCACCGCGGGGGGGGGGGCTCCAAGTCCATTTCTTTCTCACACAATCCTTTTTGGATGTGTTTAAGACTCAGAGAGAGAATGTGGTTAAGTGTAAAAAAACACCTGAACTTTAAGATGATTTACGTTGCTTCAGCCCCAGAGACGCACAGATTGCAAATCGGCTTTTTTAAAATTGAACATGCTTTTGAGCTACAAAAGCTGACCCCCCCCCCCCCCCCCCCTCCCCTGCAAAGAGAGACCAGCGCCCGGCGGAATAACACGAGAAGCACAATTGGAGGCTTTATTCTCAAGGTGGCTGCTGCTCATTCTCTATCCAGCTTTGGAAGAACAGCTAATCCCAACCTGTGTTTTCTCTGCTGATCCCGTCAGTAGAAATTCGACGGCTGGATTAAGTCGACATGCGTGTGATTTCCAGCTCGCGTGCTTTGTTCCATCCATCCCTTCTTTCTCTAGACGATTGATCAATATTTGCATCTTTTTATAGCTGATACGATTTCTGCCGCCATCAAGTCGCATAATCCATCATCAGTTAATTAATTTCAACAACAACAACAAAAACAATATCAAAGATCAGCAATGATAATGAGGTCTTTTAGTGCTCATGAAGGCACCGTTCTGTTTTCGGGGGACTTAATTTGAAAGGCAGCATGAACGCAGTCGAAATGCTTTCATTTGCTGCTATTGTCCTGGGAGTGCCAGTCATTTGTCTCCAGGCTGAAAAGAGCCGTGTTGTTGTTGTAGAAGCTGTTTCACACACACACACACACACGCACTGTCCACCCGGTTAACACACAGACACACAAAATGTACGCGTTTTCACCAACAGAGGCCTCAATCGCAGCCGGTTGGAGCCCGAAGCTCAACATAAATCACTGTTCAGGAGGAGGCTTAACCCTGCAGGACAACTACAACCGAGGAGCCTGATTATTCTCAACAGCCCACCGTCCCCCGGTTCAAGGCGTTCAGTGTCACGCCGAGATACAATCCGTGTCCTCGCTAAGAAGAAGCTGCCATCTTATCCTTTAAAATGGCCCAGTGGCAGAGCAGAGCCAGGTGTTCAGACCGGATGCGGCCGTCAGCCAATAGGAAGCAGCCACCTTTCAGAAGCGTTGCGCTTTCACATCAGGACAGGATGAGATTATCTACTGCTAATAACAGGTGAGCCCTGCTAACGCTCGAGTGTGGGTGGAAATGACTGGCGTGGAAATAGCTTTCAGTTCAAACGTTTAACAGTCATGTCGTGCGTGACTCTTCTTGTCCGACCCATCGCTGTCTGGTTTCTTAAATATTTGTGATTCCTATTGTAGGTAGGTGGGGGGGGGGGGATGAAATCATTCAGCCATATGATGTCATACTTGATGTCATTTTGTGTGCCAACAGTGCCACCTAGTGGACGCAGAAGACTCCACCCTCGCATTCTTAAAACTCAGCTGTTTGTTTTGGGATTTATTTTAATCAACTCAAACCTGATTTTTTTATTTTTTTTACATTACATTATTTTGTAAACTGTACACGACTCAAAGGTGGCTTTACTGAAACCATAGTAACCTTGTTTAGCGGTTGCGTTCAGGGTCATATAAAGACTGTGAAATACCAGGGGTGTCGCTAGATCCATTTCACTGGGTCCTATAAACTTAATGAATTTTGACATCCTCCCATGTTGTGCAGATGAGTCATTCTATAATAAATGAGGAAGGAAGGAACAGTTTTTTGTTGTTTTTTAAACGTGAGGCGCGCCTTTTGTGGCCTAGATTAATACAGTGTATATGAGTTATTCAAAACGCAGCACTTAAAACACAAAAAAAACGGGTTTGTTTTCAACAGTTGCCGGGTAAATATTGGACCGATGCAGATCTGGCCTCGTGGCTGTCCTACAAGTTTAATATTAGCCCTCACCTTCTCCATGACAACATCATACTATCAGTTTACAAATTATCGGAAATGTGGCTCCAAATTTAGAACCTTATTACACCCAGATAAGGGTACCAGTGATGATTCATTTTTACCTCTGCTGGTGGCACAGAATAATTAAATGTCATCCAGCAGAGGGCGCTATCGCACCATAAATACTCTTCCTGCGACAGTTTTATTTCGATTACTTGTAATCTCCACTCAAATCGATTTTCAAACGTGCAATTTAAATATAGAGGGAAAACACGCACTTACAAAGCTGACACTTTTCCCTCAGGTTAACATATTTGTGGTGACATTTTCTCTTTTTTCTCGTAATCATCTACGACACATCCTGAATTTACTCTTCAAATTTCAACACCTACGCCGAAACTGGTTGCGGCGGAGGCGATGAGACGAGCGCAGGGCTGCGGTGTCGCCTAGCAACGGGACTGCAAGGGCAAACGCCGCTTCAATCAGCGCCGGTGAAAAGAAGATTGAATTAAATACAAGCGAGGCAGTGGCAGACGGGGCCTTTACACCATCTAGACACATCCAGTTTGTGAACTTCGACGCTGCGTCTGTAATCTGACGTAGCCGAGGCCTCGCCCTGCTCGTCTGTTCGGTTTCTCTCACAAATATGCAGGGAAGCCTTGAGTAAATAAACTGTAGCCTAGAGCACATTGCTCAAGAAACACGCCGTCTGCTCTGCACACCGGGACCTCTGGCCCAGCTGCAATCACATACACCATTCAGCTCAGCATCAAAGTCTGAGCCAATCAATCCCGATGTTTCTATCGGGTACCAAATCGAGAAGCACGCAATCGAACCCTGGCACGAGAACGGTTCACGCTTGAACGGAGATATTAGTGGTGGGTTAAAATAACACACACGTGGTGATGATGGGGGGGGGTGAGTGTACAAAAGAAGCAGCCACTGTGTTTTCCTTTATTGCAGTCGTGTGAAGCAGGCTTAAATAGTCAGGCACGAGCACACACACGCCATACGTTCAAGTAATAGTGAAAATCAAGCCAGAAAAACAGACACCAGGTGACCGCAGCAGACGTCCCTCCACCTGCCATGAACTGAAGTTTATTGATCAAATCTCAACTTTTGATTTTACTTTTGTTTTTTATATATAAATCACAAGTCGACCCCCCCCCGCGTGTGTCCGGAAAACACCGAAATGTTTTGTGTGATCTGGGGTCGAGTTGCAGTAAAAACTACAAAAGCAGCCTCCTGGAATCATTGATCAGGCAGAAAGAAAACATTCTGTGTTGTTTTTGTTTCCCCCCCCCCCCCCAACACGTAAGAAAAAACACACACATTTTAACAATCAATTATGAATAAACAATGGCATTCGTATTACACACACACACACGTGAACGTGGAAAACAGCTAACAGGTTAGTTCAAGTCAAAACACATTAGAGCCAGGAGGTTAAGCTTTAAAACATTCAACTTGTTAAATTGGTCAAATGAGAAGAGCAAAATTAAATGACAGGCAAAATTGTAAATGTACAGCATTTGTTTCTGCTACAAGACAATATCCACCCAAAAAAGAAATTATATATATATATACAGATATATATATATATAAAGACGCATGTACCCAGCATTGTACATGGCAGAAATAAACAGCAGTATTCAAATATTGTCGTAAACAAAAACACAAGTCCGAGCAAGATGCCCCCCCCCCCCCCCCTAGGGATAATGGAATAAATACAAATATACAAATAGAGTGAACATCTCTCTCGGCACAGTTTCAGCTGAGCTAAATGAGAAAATTGTTCTTTGGGAATGAGATGCAGGAGGACCGAGACCGACCGCTGGAGCCAAACGAAGTCACTGGGTGGGGTTTATTTTATTTTTTTTCCCCCAGGTGTGAAATCAGGAATGTTGAGGCGAGATAGTTACTTGTTGTCCAGTCTTAGCAGCTGCTCCTTACCATTAACTGTTAAGGATTTTAAATGACCATCCTCTTCCACTTCCACCCTCTCCTGGCCGTTCTCCACGATCCTGTAAACACAAGAGCAAGATTGGGGGGGGGGGGGTTCTCAAGAAGGGCCAACATCCGCTGCCGAACGACAACAGGAGGCTCGTTCTCGATAAACACGCCGTCTGATTACGTGTTTAGAAGAAGAAACCAGACAAATGCAGGGGGAAAAAAAACGTCTAATGCAAAAATCATGAATATATTTATTTAATTAAAAACGTTGAAATTCAAGTACCGTTTTGTAGTAATTTTTCTGCCGTTGACAAACTTGGTGGAGGTCGACACAGATCTGAAGTTACCCATTCCTCCTCCTCCTCCTCCGCCTCCTCCTCCACCAAAAGATGAAGAGAAGGAGGTGATTCCTCCTCCACCCATTTCTCCAAAGGAGCTAAAACCTACAGAAGAGTACAAACACAAACGCACATGCAAATGCAAATATTATCATTACACGTTCACAATGAATCCAAGACTTGATGAGATGCAAGCACCTGATTCAACCCCGGAAAAGCCCGAGCCGAACGCCGGGAAGCCACCAAACCCAAAGAGCGATCCCCCCATCCGACTTCGGTTGGCGCCCCGCTGGCGATGGCGGCCGCCTCCTAAGAAGTCGTCGAAGGGATCGTCAGCTGCAAAAGAAAATGGTAGAAGTTTAAAGTTAAAAACAGTGCAATGGCGCAGAAAGAATGAAAAACCATTTCTGAACAGTGCATGGATCAATATTGTGCTGATGTGTGACGGACAAGAACACGGAACCTGTTTAAATGTGCACAAAAAACAAGCAAGTTGAAGAAACCCATTATGGGATGTACGCCTTTACGGTTCCTGTAAAAGAGGCGATGTGGACCAACCAGAAAAAGGTTAACCCCCGGATGACTCAGTCAGGTTTGGGGTTTTTTTTTTAAACCAAATATTTGCGCAACCAATTACTGGAGCTTCGGTGAATATTTTCTCTTTCGCTTCTGCACAATGTCAAAGAGAACCGTCGGCTGTTTATCTGCTTCTCGTTCGCTTCTTCCCGTGACATTTGGAGAACAAGCGTGTTCTTGGCAGACACCTGAGACCCCGTCCCCATGTGAATCTGGATTCGACTCAGTGGGACACACACACACACACACACACACACACACACACACACCCCTCCCTCAGGTGATTGACAGATCCACCAGGTCAGCTGCTGCCCACTGTAGGTGAGACAGTTTTATAATATATCTGGGCTATATTTCTATATTAAGCCTTAGCTTTTTGTAAACAAACAACAACGATAACTGTCAGTGTCAAGAGTTCTATAAGAATCAATGTGACATAAAAGATGATTTCTGAGAGAGTCCAATTCAAACATACGTTAGAATCGCGTGTGACACGAGTCCTCGCAGTGTTCTCCGTTTTGCATGTGTTCAATCTAACACACACACACACACACACCCACACACTCTAGGCGTTATTACATCTGCTTTTGTTTTAATACGGAAGCTATTTTTGAAAGCATTCCAGTTGAGTGAAGTAGACACTCAAATTCATCCTCGGCCTGCGTCTGAACTCCATATTTAGCGCTACGCGGGGTGAACTTGCACATGCCTTCCAATCGGCCTTTCGCTGAACCCGGACAACCCAGAACAGGCTACGAAAGCTAAACCCTTCAATAAGAGGGACGGACGTTTCTGACGCAATCGAGTACCGAGCCGTCGCAACGAAGGAACAGCAGCTGCTCAACACTCTGTAGCACCTGAGTCAGCAGTCAAATAGCCCTGAAGCATCTGTGGGCAGTCAAGGAAATACCGTCACGCTAATTCTACGAGCTGCAATTAATTGCAAAAAATTAAATAAAAAACGTTCCAAGACTTATTTCCAAAGGAAACATTCAGGTTAAGTTCACGATCAAGTGGGGGGAAGCTATTTTTAGTCATTTTCCTTGCACCGAACCACAGAAACTATTATATCCATCGTGAAAACGGACACCAAGAAGTTTCTGCAGACCCACTAATTGGAATCACGCCGATTATCCTCCGTTAAAAATAAGTTGGGAGTAAACAGAAGTCCAAACCCTCGCTAACAGATGAAGGCTACATACTGAAGCCGGGGGGGGGGGGGGGGGGGATCGGTGCTTCACGTATTGGATGTGCACACGAGAGGGTTCATGGGGGATTAGCAGGAGACCTTACTGAAGGTTTCCTGGGCCTCATGCTCCATCGTCCACATTTCTGAACAGCAGGAGCAGCTAGCCGACAAGCTAATTAGAAAATAGAAATGTCAACACGGGACCCTTCAAAAAGGTCTCGGTTTGGCGTCCCCACTTTATTCATGTAGTTTGGACCATTTTGGAAATTAAGAAGAACGAGATAGATTTACCAAAAAAATCTCCAAATGGATCTCTGCCGCCGAAGAATTCCCTGAATACGTCCTCGGGATTACGGAATGTGAAGCCGCCGCCGCCGCCAAAGTGATGATCATAATGGCCTCCTGTAAAACATGAACAAAAAAAAGATAATTAGCAAGTCATCACTGAGGAGAAAAAAAAAAGATTCAAACTAGATTTCAAACTAGTTTATTTTTAATCCTTATATGACATTAGCTACTGAAATCCTATCAATCGTCTCCGGGGGCCTTGAGCTGAATATTTAATATTTACCTCCTCCTCCTACTCCTGAAAGGCCTTCTTTGCCGTAACGGTCATAAACGTCTCTCTTGCTTTCTGTTGGGAGGACGGGAAAAAAAACAGAGCTGAAACTGTTACAACAACTAGACTACCGTCATATTTGCAGCAGCGGTTCAAATCTGCCGGTTACGGTTGCATGTGCTTGGATCACATTTAAAAAAAAACATCAATGATTGATCGCGGCCGCCGTTTCTGAAACCTCAGTAGTCAAAGCGTAATTTTAAAGATGCTAACTGCTGCGTCCCCCCCGTACCATCAGAGAGCACTTCATACGCCTCCGAGAGCTCTTTGAATCGTCTCTCTGCTTCGTCCTTATTGTCTGGGTTCTTGTCTGGATGCCACTTCAATGCCAATTTCCTGTAACTGAGACACAAATACACAACACGTACATAAAAAGAGGCCAACACACAAAATATATCCCATATGATGTGGATGGGCAGACTTTAGGACCTTAGAGGGGACATATTATGGGGGGATCACTGTTCCCATGTTCCTACACTCATATTTTGGTGGTTTCGGGTCATTACCATCCCAAAAACTGATAAACTAAAATATTGAAACATGTCTGGCCGCAATCTCTCCCGTTGCGATACCACATCGTGGGCACGCTCACAAGATGTGCATTTTCGGTGGTAATGTGACGGTAAAAATTGGCACGAATGTTTTAGTGTGTGCTAAAAAAAAAGTCACCTCACCGGTTGCCATGGTAGCGTGCAGCTGCGCGCGTGTCGGCGAAGAATTTTGTTTCGTTTTTAAAGGCGTTTCTGACGGAGCTGTTTGAGACGCTGTCCTGCAGCGTCTCTTTGCTATTTTGACCAAAGACTGTCACAGATATTTCTTAAAAGTGTCTGGGAACTGCGTTAACTTGTGGAAAAAGAGTATATGTGCCCTTTAAAACAGAAACTGGAGAATGGAAAATGTGCATGTATGTATTGCACACATACCTTTATAAGAATTGCATCCACCCACAAGTCTTTTTTAGGGTTGCAACCAAGCCAACAACAAACACACAGATACAAATAACCCCTCTGTGTGTACACACACACACACACACACACACACACACACACACACACACACACCGTCCGTCCCCCCACCTCGCTGGAATAACAAAGGCGGCCTGAACTCCGCTGACGTTCCGCCGCTCACGCTGCATCAGCTGTTTGTGTCTAAGCCCGGCGGCGGGACCGGCGGCGGACGCCCAGGCGCTGGCAACCAGACGGGGATCTCACCCAGCTGCACGCAACCCAGGGATCGGCTCCCTTCTGCGGCCAGACTGAACGGCCTTTGTGGCCCGTGTCATTGTTAATCTGACATTATCTGGATTTCTCAAGTCCGGTCAGACCGAGATGAACAATGTAGAGTCGGGGGTTTGCAGTCAGGAGACTTGCATTGTTCGCTGCTAAACAGCCGCCATTATCCCGCTCTGAACGCGCCCAAATCTTGGAGCACATTGTGAGCCATTGTTCCCTTGTCGAGTCAGGCTGGCAGCTCTGCCGGCCTGGTCCTATGGCGGATTCACGCCGTATAGGATGGATGGCAGAAATGCTGGTCTTGTCACACGTGAGGATTAAAACCACTGTTAAGAAACGCAACATGTTGGCTGTTACTCTCCATCCACACTTGTCTGATAATCAGGAAGTTCCATATTAGTATTTATTCATTCAAATCAGATACACAAAAGCGTCCAATGAGATGCAAATTCCTGTTTACAATAATCCTGATGTGACGTGAAGGCGGGGCTTGTTGCAGCATGACACCGACTAAACAAAGGCTAAAGCCGCTAACATGCAAACTCCTTTATTCCTGGTGCGTTTTCAACATGTGTGACTAAAAAAAAATGTGCTGGTGAGAAACAGAAATTCAGCGGCGCTGCTCTGGTTTCAGTGGGCGGCCGTGAGCTGTGGGTGAATGTGGAAGCGTCAAGGTTACAGGAAGAACAGTGGAAACTTTCTGATCTCTCCACACTTGTGCCAGTTTATACTTCGGGGGGGGGGGGGGGGGGATATAATTAACCGATGACTCCCCTCTTGAGTGGCCAAGATTTAACGGCAGCACCGAAAGCAGGAAGCGCTCGCGGGGTGGGTGGGGGCACTTACGCTTTTTTGATGTCGTCTTGCGTTGAACTTTTGTGAACTCCTAATATCTGGTAGTATTCCACCATGACTGTCTGTGCGTGTGCTTGCAGTCGCCGTCCTACTTCCTGCGTCGCTCTGGATGGCCTCTGTGGAGAGAAGAATTAAAGCTCTGTTACGACACGTTAGCTCGGAGAGAGACAGAGCGCAGCAATCTGCGGCCGAATGAAGCCGTGTGTGGACAGCTGAGGAGCAGCTTTACCGAGGGGTACATTAGTAAAAGAGCAAGGAGGCGGTGGGGGGGAGGCAATGGTATTAAACCGGAATCCAGCAGCGGAATCAACTCCTCTAAAATAGAGATGCGGGGAAAGGGGACGGCTAAGCTAATGCAAGCCCAGTAAAGTTGCATAATAAGCAGGTGATCTTCCTTCACCCTGTGGCCAACAGCACTGAACATTTTAATCATGTTTTGCATTTGAAATTTAAAGATGGGCCAAGGAGCTTCCCCCCCCCCCCCCACAAAAAAATGAGCTAATGTTAAAGTTATGAAGCTTCAGCTCATGCAAACAGGACCGAACAGGTCTGACGAGAGAGTAATCAGGTGGTTTTGGACTCGGAGATTTCACCTTTTTTTCTTGCAGCGCAGCGAGAACGATCTGCTGCACCAACATCACCATATGATTAGCATTCTGCACCGTAGCCGGATGTACGATAAGCACCGCCGGCACGGTGAGTCCGAGGTAAACAAGGAGATAATTAAACCTCTAAAAGCAACATTGGACTTAAAATGCCATGAAGAAACTCTAAGAGATTAAAGATCACATGACTGGTGACCTTGTCCAAACCTTTATGGCCTTCCCCCTCTGAGCCGTGCCCTCCGTTGTTCAGTTTGTTTCAGTGATGAATCACTATAGAGACATGGATTTCATCATCTGTGAGGGACATGCTTCTAGAATGATCTGCGAATGAGCAGATAAGACGTCTCCGTCTGCGTGTTTTCACGCTGGGTGGGACAGTTTGCCAGACTTTGTGGCGTCGTCGTCTGTTTAAGTATTAAAATATTCTGATAAAGAGGCGCCTAAGAGGAGATCGGTTTCTTCTCTCCGATTAGAGGCACGTTGTTTTAAATTCACCTGTTTCATTTGCTGGCTCAGAAAAACTGAGATTTACTTTTAAAACAATGAAATGAGAAATGGATCCTTTATTTACACCAACATACGAAAGCGTGGGATAAACACTAGCTAAAGATGCACACCGTCCAATAGACCTTTAGATTAAAACAGCAAATAATCAAACCAAATCAAATTAAGCAACTTTTCAAGTTGGTTTGTGCCTCCGTTCCCCAGACAGACATGAAAACCTCGTTTAAACGTTTTAATCGGGACGTCCCAACGGTCAAAATACAAAAGCTGTCCAAACCAGTGAGGACTACAAGGAGTCCACTGTGTCCCGCTTGCTATTTATAGTGTGTGGCCTTTGTTGGTAGATTGTCTTTGTGTGTGTGTGTGTGTGTGTGTGTGATCAACACTGCCAGTAAGATGAGCTGCGGTCAGGAAATGGAAGAGATGCTTAACTCTGTCAGATGAACGAGTCCGGCGCTGATTTATCTGCACTACTGATTGATCATTTATTCTGTTTTTTATTCCCAGAATAAAAAAAAAAAGACATGAGCCAGAAAGTGATCAGTCTCCTCCGAGTTCTGCTGAAAGAAAAAAAAAACATTTTCTTTTGTCCTTCTCTCCTCAGCCGTTGCTGCCAGGACAACTGGAAAGGCTCTGCGACACCAAATGGTACCGAACCTTCCTTAATCTTAGTCATCACAGCAATTTCAGGTCAATGTAGATGATATGAAAGAGGTCAAGGTGTGGGCATGCTGATATTATCAGTGAGTGGACTCATAAATGTATGTCAGTGATGTAAAAGCTTTCACCATCTCTGTCCACACAGCAACTCCCCCCTCTGCAAAGTAACTCTAGGTTCTCCGTCTTGATTAAAAACTCTAATTAGACTCCCTGGATGACATTTTTAGGCCGTTTTCATCCCTACAGACTTTTGTTTTTTTTATTATTACCTGGCCTAGCACAGCCTTGTACTTTTACAAACCGAATACTTGCGTCGCCATTGAGATCGCAGTCAATAAAGGCAGCTGGAGAAGGTCTACGAGTATCCCAGGATACTTAAACTGCACAAAGAAAAAAGCTCTGACAATAACAATACAAGAGTACCGGACAGAACCAGCTGCCAGAACCGAGAGCGAGACCAGAGAGACACGCGAGGACACTGAACAGATCCCAGTGACAGGTTTTCCTTACCTGCCATGATTCTTAGCAATGATTGGACTGTGACCAGAAGCTCATTAACACTGATCTTCTCCTTTATTTCTTTTAATAGGCAAATGTAAAATAAAAGGCAGCAAAAAAAAAAAAAACTTTGTCAGGATGTATGGATGCTCCTTTTTACAACAATAATATGGTTATTTTATTATGAAAATCACTAAACGTATCCGTCACTTCCGTTGCAGAAGGCAATGACCCCCGAACGTTGCTCAGACGTCATGGGACACGGGTTCCTCAAAGAGCACCGTGACGTTCTCCGGTTCACGCTTACCTCACAGAAACGGGGACACGGCCGGTCGAACCTGACTGACTCGTTATAATAAGCGGGTAATTAGTAGGTATAAACAACACAACCTAAAAAAAGACGAAATAAATGACCGTCAAACCTATATACACAAAAGGTTGCACAACAGTAGTGCACACCGTGCGTTCCATGCCACTATTATTATTGGATGGGGGGGGAGGGGCAATGTGAAACAAATAAAAACACATACGTAAAATATGTTCAGGTTTGCCTTCAAATCAAACAACGTAAACAATCAAAATGGCGACTGAAGGCGGTATGGCTTTCAGAAGCTACAAACTGCGCATGCGCGAAGTGTAGCGGTCCTCATCGGAACCTGTAACCATGTAACTGTAACTATAGTAACTATAGTGGAAACAAACAGGATTAAACAGAGTAAATGCTAAACGTAAAAAACAATAACAACATAATTTTCCTTTTGAATATGTTAAATTGGAGCATTTAAACATCAAAAGGTTTAGACATCTCAAGCGCTCCTGCGCGTTAGATTAAAGAAACACAGTTGACCAATCAGATTGACAGAAATGTCCAGAACGTCTTAAAGGCAAACGAACACATTTAGGGATATATTTACATACAGCGCGATGACGCTAATAAAATAGCGAAATGTTACATAAGCGCTGAAACCATCTGCAAAAATAGTCGTAACTGCTCGATTCATCCTTTATTAAATCTTTTACACATTAAATGTGTTATTTTATAGACCCAACTACCGCCAACCAAAAGCATTAACCCTGCCGGCGTAAGGTTAATTAAAGATGGCTTCAGCCAACAAAATACAGCGATCCACCTTAATCAATATTTTTTAGACAATGTAGCTCAACGCCGGCGCATTTTCACTTGGTCTTCCAGCCAAACGATGCGCCGCTTTGTGCGACGCTGACAGTATAAACTGTTTCGGTATTACGGCCCTGCGAGGCATCGGATGAGCGACTCAACAGCATCCCCACATGTAACGCTGGACGTCGGGAGACGTGCTCACTTGGCCTTTCGGCACATTACGGACACGTTCGGCATTCATTAATAAATTATATTATTTAAAGGAGCTAAAAGCTTACCTATTGTGCGAGACCTGTGTCGTCGCTATCCTCTCTCCTCGCCTTCGTGCGGAATATATGTAAGAGCAGCAGCCGCAAGATGTGGCTGGGTTGCTGGCGATGCGGCTACCGTGGCTAGCCCCACTAGGCTGATGCTGCGTTTCAGGTCCGTCGGATATTAGGAACCTTCAGAAAATAAATAACGGTGGCGTGGGCTGGGTGCGGCGTTGTTAATTTCACAATGTCATGACGAACTGGCCGATGGCTGATGTTGCGTAAATTATTTTACTAATTTGGGGGGGGGGGTATAAATAAAACAGCAAGCTTCTTTGTGTTAGCTGTTTCTCGCTAGAATTGCACGTCGTATTCAGGGTTGGTATAGTAATATGGTCATTGGCGATATATTATTTCGTTATTCCAGAACTACTGGTTGGCTTCTGGAACTCAAAAGGAGGTCAAAGCCACTTCACAAGGCCGTCTGGTCCCTTTGTCGATTGCACTAATAACGTGCTGAATTTTAACAATTCAGAAATAAAGGATAATCTCGCACGGGTTGTGGCGTATTCTTGAAGTCGGTTGGATCTTCTACGAGGGGCTTTGAACGCACCACGCCTTTGAGCGTCGACGGCAGCGACGCTGAGCCGCTCCACACACACATCCATGATGACGCTCAAACAGAATCCAGCGAACCGTGGACAATATTTACCGTGCACACGTGCACGGTGCGCGTCACGCCGGTCCAAGAAGTCGGGGAAATGGGTCAAACGTCAGAATTTAGAGGTTCGGCGTCCAAACTGAAGGCTCCCTGCGCCATCTGTCGTGTGGTGTTGGAAACAACCTGCCCCTAAAATGAGGAGGGGAAACTTATTAACGAGATCAAAATGTTATTATTACCAAAACAGAAGCGTTTGACGTCACAATAGGAAAAGTACAGTTAGAATAATAATTCAGCAGATTTCCATTTAGATGTTTCCGAGAATGTTGTATTTGTATTAGGATGTTTAAATGGGGGGGGGAAAAGACACCTGAGTTTTTCATTCGATGACAAAGCAAAATGTTCTGTGTGAAAAAAAATACTTTTATCTACACATTTGTAATAAAGGAATGGTCCTTTTTCGTTATTTTGTTCTTGATTTTTTTCCCATTTGAATTATTTTCATGATAAAAATAAAAGAAACGGGACAGGACGCAGCAGAAGCGCCCCCCCCCCCGCAGAAAAAAAAAAGGAAAGAAAAAGAAAATGAGGTTACTGAACTTATCGTAACCCGAGGAAGCAGAATAAAGCAGCGCAGTTTTGAACTGAATTGAGTCAGAAATGACAGACTGCATTGATTTGAAATGGAGAATGAAGGTCGTCCTCGCAGTTAAAGCTGACTGGAGCTCTTGCCTGCTGGGGAAGACCTCAATGAAAATGACAGATGGCTATTAATTAGGCCGGATATTACGGGCAGTCAGTATCTAATTAGACTCACTGAGAAGGAAGAATCAAAGCGATTGAGCTCATGCACCGGTCATTTTTTATTATGCGGTCGATAGATTTCTCTAAATGTATTCCCGTGGACTTTTATATGCTTTTCTTCCATTCTTACGACTGCAGGCTGCAGTTTGCATCAGATATCTGCAAGTGTCGGTTAAAAGACAAACCAAGATCAATCTGTAAACTGCGTATTTCCACCAAAATAAAGTAGACTAAGCTGCTCCTCATGCTTGTTAAAATCCAGAAATAAGGCTCAATCACTCCCTGATCATGTCTGGACAGGCAACGCACTAGTAACCCCTTGGAAATAGTTTAAAGATGAATAATAATTACAATTTGGTCAATCGATTGAATCAAAGTACTTAGTCTAAGAGTTGTACTTTAGCATTGAGATATGCAGCAGCATTATGTGGGGCTCGCACCGTGACTTTTTAGCTCACTCGGTTCCTCTCATTAGAAGCTGGATCTGGCCGCCTGATTTTTGCACGCAGATAAACAAGGTATAGTGATTTATTTTTAATTTTTTTTAAAAAAGGTCCATGCAATGCTATTTGTTGACCACCAGATGGCGCCCTGGTCTAAGAAAACACACAACCCCAGAGAGGCGCAAGTCATCAGTTTGCTGCAATACCTGCGTCTATGCATGTCATCCTGTGCCATGACTTGTAACGTGTCCACTGAAGGCTAAATCAGGTATCATTAACTTGTCAGGTGTGTCTCCATGTTGGGCACTCTCATCCCCCCCCCCACACACACACTTTTCCAGTTGAGGCAAGTCTCCAATCGCCTTCAAGTGATCTTTTTGATGTCTCTGAGCTCTGCAGCAGGAACAAACAAGCCTAAAAGCGTCAATTAGCCCCCTAAAAGCAAGCTAAAGTACATCACGCCGCCGAGGATGATTCATAACATCCTGCATTAACTTTTGTCAGTTATAATCCATCATGAGGTAATAGTCTTAAATAAATCTCGTAGTAATTGAGATGAATCCCTCATTTCAATGACAAGTCTGGTTTTTAAGACCCAATTATCACTTTGAGTTCTCGTGGCCCAGCAGATTTGCCGGGTTTTGGGCTCTGAGAGGAGAAGGGGGGGGGGCAGCGAGTTGGCTGGTTCAGCAGAGGAGGAGTGGATGGAGATGGACCGGGTCCAAAGAGGGGGGGGGGATCTCTTCCTGGGCTGGACTGCATTGGAGGGCAGGTAGATTTATGGCTTACGCACACAATCTTAATTTGTGCTTAGCCCGATAATGCATCTCAAGGCCAGAATAGTTCTGCTCAGTGTTTCTTAACTGGATGTTTCTTTAATTATATGTCAGAGGCCATAAAACTAAGGAGATTCTCCCACAAAGCACTGGTTTATGTCTTGGCCATTACTGTAAATTACAAAGCAACAAGAAAAGACACTTCTAATAGGAAGATGCAAAAACAAAACAAAGTGGGTTTTATTCATTTCCATAATGTTTTGTGTTTTTTGTTTCCAGCCTGGGGGGGAACGCAGATCGTTTCGATCCTCATCGATGGCGCTCCTTGTCGCTCCTGGAGAGCAAACATCTGGGTGCCAACGAGGGTCCGTTCGCCTCAGCGAGACAGATGTGAATACATGAGACCTTCGATCGCCACTCAAAGACGAGGGAAAAACGCAAACCTGTACAAAATCCATTCAGTGATTAATACAAGAGTAGATGTAAACATGTACATATTCACACTCCGCCCATCTATATGGAGACATTTACACTCTTCAGAGGGGTGTCCACACTGACAGCATGGATAACCGGATATGATAGGTACTACTAGTAATAATAAGCATCGGTGAAAAGACAAAAAACTGAAGTTTTAATGGCCTCAACATGAAAATACTGGCTGTATAATGACTATACAGAAAAGCCTGCAGCCCTGTGGAAGCTTTAAAGTCCTACAGTCGGTCCCTCTCTGTCTGCTATATTGCCTCTTAATATAATACCACTTCATCTTTGGCAAAAAAAAATCAAAATAACGAAGCATTCAGAATATATTAGAGCGGGCGCTACTCTTGCATCCTTACGCTTCTCTAAAACCTCCTGCAAAATGCATTTGTGTTTCTGTTTTCTGCTTGGGCATGTTTGGGCGTGTAGGTTTCAACATTTTATTTTTACTTAAAAGCAACAAGGGTGTATAAAATTCGAGGTTCCTACACCCCCCACGTCATCCTCGCGCCCCTTTCTTTTTCTGTCGTTACGCGAGTCATATCCGAACCCAGAGTAAAGCAGGCAGGCCAGTGCATCGTTTGCTTCCCCTTCCCCTCTTCGTTTCCTCTTGGTCAAGTTTTTCCTCACGGGTCACTTCCGCGACGTCGAGGCTGCGGACGCGGGAACGGAGAAGCCTCTTCCGCCCTCTGCTCAGCTCAGTTCAGCTCAGCTCAAACCCAGAGGAGGATTCGATGGCGTACAAAAGCTTGGACCTCATCAGTTGCTGGTCGTAGAATTCCGGGAGCTTGAGCAGGTTCATGCAGGTGCTGGCGGTGGGCAGGCGCTCCAGGTCGGCCCCCCCATTGTGGATGCAGAAGACCGGGTAAAGCTCCTGCGTGCATAAATGAACCCGTTAAACGCTCGAGGCGTTTAAGGGCACGGTGACAAAAATGAGACCACTCTTGTTGATGATCGGAACGTCCGAAGCAATTCCGATTAAGCAATAAATGTCAGATTCCACGATCGGATGAATGTTAAAAGAGAGACATTAAACTAATGCGGAGGAAGTATAAATGTAGGGAATCAGGTTTGCGTTTGAAAGGTACTGAGTGGAAGGCTGACCCACACGACAGACCCTTCATTTCATGCCGTCCCATTTGGCATTTTTTAAATCAAGCCTCCGCGCGACGGGGGGGGGGCACCTCATCCGCAGACGGTGACACCGACCGTTTCCATCACGAGCCGGGCCGGAATCCATCCTGCTATTTAAAGTTAGCGCGTACGCTTCAGCCGCCACACTCGCCCGATTAAAATGGCTCTTTGGGGTGGGGGTGGGGGCTCAGCCGTAATGACCCCATTTTTCTGACAATTACCGTATTAAACTATCATTGCTTATTGAGAAAGCGCCATTACCACGGCTATCATTTCAGAAAAAAAGAGCGTTTCCATCATCTTTTTTAAATGGCTTCTCCTGACAGAGCTATTTCTCCTCTAATGAATCCTGCCGCGTTTCACGACAGCTAATTAAGGCTTAGCTGGCTCAGGCCGAGGGCCGGGTCAGGGGCCGCTCCCCCCCCCCCCCCCCCCCGTCCACGAATTATTGCCCTTTCCAGCCCGGAGAGGAGCAACGAGGAAGGATTGGGAGGGGGGGGGAGCCAAAGTCAAATTAATTAAATGAGGGAGGAAGGCTGCTCTAAAACCCCAAGAGGAGGAAGTACGAAGGATTTTTAAGGAGTTCTGTTCACCCGGCTCCACATTAGAAATGCAATGAGGTTTACGTAACTAACGGCAGACATAAGGAGTACTAAAACCAACCGTATTATGATGACAGCCTCATGTCAGACGCAAAAAAATGGCTGTGAGCAACACTTTCTGACCCCCCCCCCCCCCCCCATCTCAAAACGGCCACAAATCAAGTTAGGGAGAAAGCGAAACGGCTCCCAATTAGGAAATCGTTTCAGAAATAGATGCGTAATGATGATTCGCCACCGTTGAAATCACGGTTAGAAGCGAGGAGGTCACAGTTTGCTCCGTCTGCTACCTTTAGGTGGAAATGGATGCTCTCGGGCCGCGTCACCACAGCAGGCAAACGTTGAAAAGTTCAACCTGCTACCGTGTTCTGAAAGGCAATGTTTGTCCAGGAGGGATCCTCGGCCGAGCCCACGCATGCAGACGCAGGTCGCCAGCAGAGGAAGGTCACGGGAAAACAGCAGCAGACATGGAGATAAGCCCTCACCGCACCGGCCCGGCTCTTATCACCTGCTAATTGGAAAATGATCATTTTGCGGGGGGGGCTGCTATCAGCCCAGGTGTTTTCATTACAAGCGCAATAAGAGGGAACGCTCCACCTTTCTTGAGCTCGGGAAACGGGCCATTAATAAAGACTCCAGACGGCAGAGAAAAGAAAGGATCGGGTGAACCCTCACCTTGAAGCCCAGCAGGGGAGGTCTGGAGCAGCTGGTGACGAACCTCAGCAGCTCGCGCTTCTCCTCGTCTTTAAAGCCTTCGACCACCTCCCAAAAGATCTGGATGACCGGGTGAGTTTCCGAGTACCCGCCTATCGGAGATAACGTTAGCTAGCCTGTACCAACAAGCATGGCTGACCGCGCGACTACCAGGCGGCGAAGCTCCTACCTGAGTATTTCGTGAACTTTTTCAGGTCATCGAGACAAATGGGAACAAGAGCTCCAGATATCAGCACCTAGCCGGAAACGACAAGAATTGATTTGGAGATATTTTGCGAAGGTTAACAGGCAGTTTTTGCTTAGCGCGTGCAGCTGACCTGTATCTCCTGCTGGTCGAACATGCGCAGCCACTCCAGGTTGACCACGTTGGCGAGGCCCTGCCTGAAGGCGAGGCAGTGAGGCCTGATCTGCTTGTTGAGTCTGTAGTCCGCCACCAGGTGGATGTAGGCGATGCGGTTGGCGGTGGTGACGGGAATGTCTTTGCCTCCGGGCTTTAACTCGACCACCTAGGAGGAAAAGGTCGTCACGTCAAATCAAATAGCAGAAGGTAAAAAATTAATTCATAAAAAAAAAAAAAAAAAAAAAAATCAAACAGGCAAATATTTGTACAAATTTTGTTTTTTTTGGAAATGGGTTTATAATTTAACAGAAAGATACTGAAAAATTCCAAACAGCACTCTTATTAAAACTAAAGTTCAATGTCAACGCGTGTGTTTAAGTGGATTTCTAAATATAGCACCTCATGTGAACATCTGGTCCAATATAATTTGGCCCCAAGTTCTTTTTTCATTAGCTATAGAGCAGTTAGCGCTTGGTGGGACGTGCTCGTCTGTGTGCGCAAAGCTGGGCGTGTGACAGCATGACAGAAGGCGCACGGCCCTCTACTCGTTCACATCCTAACTCACCACAGAGGAAGACTGACCTCTATTTAGGTCACCAGTAAGCATCTATTAGTGGTAAACGGATCATTTCACTACAGTTACACGCCACCATTGTTTTGTGGTTTCTAAATTCAAAAAAATCGCGGTGACACAGAATGACATTATGACGATGAAGTAAGGTTAGGGTTAGGGTTATGCAGTCCATCCTCTGAACACTGCACACACACACACACACACACACACACACAGTGGATTCTGATTATGTGCTAATGTAAGAGAATTACTGTCCTTATCTCGCTGGCTTTGGCTATCTCGCGAGGGCAAATGCAGGGCAGACTGCTCCCGGGTGTGTGCCTAATCTTTCACAGATTGTTTTCCCCGTCGTGTTTGCGATGCCCTATTTGTGACCGGGAGGGCTATATATTGTAACTCGGCCGTTTCAGGTGTTGTTTGAGAAGAGCTAATAAGACGTGTTAAGGCCCTGAGCAAACAGGGGCTCCGGGTAGAGTGCAGGTCTGAGAGCGGCGGTTTTGCGGCTCCTCGCTTTCGGGAGGAGACGTGCTTAAGAGCAGCGAGGTGCTTCTGTCAGGCGTGCTCTGATATCACTTCTGAGGGGAAAGGCAGGTGGAACGGTCAACAGAGCGGCTGCGTTCCCCGCGCCGCGGCGGGAGCCTAAGGCGACAGCGGCGACGTGCTTTATCTCTCTCCGAGCTGAAAAGTGGCGCATCACGAGGGGGAAACGAATTATTAACGCCACAAAGAGGAGCCAACCAGGAGAAAGGAAAGACGGGTGAATGGGAAGTACCGCGGGATGGAGAGAGATGGGATAAAAGAGCGGGTTAATCATTTATTACACTCGAGCCCACCCCGGCCGCCAGCGCAGTCACCTGAGCCTCTCCCAGGTCGTTGTTTACCACCGTGAAGTTAAGGCCCAGCTCCTCCACGTCACCCTCGTAGCTCTTGAGGAAGAGGAGGTTGCGGTACATCTCCGGGTCCAACGACGCCAGGTGGTGAATGTCCACCTCCGCACTGGTTCCCAGAAGCTTGGACAGGAAGAAGCTGGCGAAGGGCAACTCCACCAGCATGTTCTCATACAACGCCTGGAGACAAATGCTGTCGTTACATGGAGGACGGCCGCAGGACAGCAATAAAAGTTATTTCTTATAACCCCCCCCCCCCCCCCCCCCAAAAGAACGAGACATGCTTACAATATTAAACACGCTGATTGTTTATTGCTCGGGGGGTCACTGAATAAAACATGAGGATTAGATAACCAAGATAACTAAATGGACTGCAGCCTGCATCAAGTAGCAAGTACATAAAGAAATCTGATTACCACATACATTACACAACATTAAATGTTGCCTTCTACTCCCTGCATCAAAGAATCAAGTGATAAGGCCTGCTCACGTCAGAGTGACAGAGCAGAACACAGAACGCAATCTATCTAAAACGCGCCGCTTCAGTGTCGCACGCCTCAAACTTTATAAACGCCAATCCTCACCTTGACCTTAGATGCCATTAAGAACCGCAGTCGAGCAGGTGAGTCATAAAACCCAAAGCTAATGTACTGGAATAGTCCAAAAAGGAGCCCGTTGGAAACGTTAAAATATACAGGCCCTTATAAATGATAGCGTTAAAAACCCTGACCGCATCAGCTAAATGGATTATAAATCTAGAGGATTTCCATAATGCATGCATCTTAAACACACACGCGCACATAAATCACGGCTATTTTCTAAACACAGGTTAATTGCGCAACTTCAAACATCGTCTATTCTTTATGCAAAATAATCCACTTAGTGTTTCTCCCGTGGCCAGTGCTCGTTTAAGACCATATGCGCCACACGGCCCCTTGAAACCTATCAATAACACTTATGCCGGGAAGAGGCAGCAATAAGGGTATGAAAAAAAAATCCGGGGCCTTATTTTTTCAATGCCACTTGGCTTATTTATGGGTGTTTATTGCTAGAAATTGTGCCAAAATTACTTGGGCTGGAAAGAATTAATTATTATGTCTCGGGCCTTTTAATATAAGTGAGTGCAGCAGCAACGCAATTAAAACAGATCGCCGCGCCATCAGGTGGAATAAATGCCTGCGCTATTACAGGTGCATTCTGTTAGCTGCCAAACACATTAATTAATTGACAGCATTAAGAATCAATAAAAAAAATTATAACGCCTTTCAAACGCATCTCTATCAATCAGCCTCGCTCCCTTTTCTGAAGGTGGCCGGCGATCAGCGAGGGGAGATCGGAACTGTCTCCAGCCTTTACAGAGTGGAGAAGCCACTGCTGATGAGGTTGGAGGTTTTCTGCTAATGAGAGACAAATGAGGCACGAAGAGAAACTCCTGCGAGGCCGAGTTACGCAATGAGGAATGTGCTTTTTGACCAAAAAAAAAAAAAACATGTCAGCAAAAACAGATTAAATGAACTTTTTTGGTCCAGTGTCTTGAAGCACGGAAGCAAAGGAAACCCCCGTTTTCATGTTTTACCATTTGCGGCCTAAATCTTTCAGCCTGTCATCTGGGTGGACAAGTGAGGAAGAGGGATGATGACCGGGCTCTATTCTGATGTTCAATCCCATTTCAGTGAGTACCCGAGACAAGCCACTCCTGTCTGTAATACATCACCTCCGCAACAATGGCACGCCTCGGACATTAATTAGCAATATTAATCTCCCGTGTCCTTTGAGCTGTGCATTGCACATGGCAGCGGCGGTGATGCAATCCCAATCTATATATATATATATGGTTGCCTTTTATCCAGGTAATAACGCCACTAAACAAATATCAATACGCCACTCGAACATCCATTTTTATGGCAAAAGAGGAATTTAAGGGTTAATTGAAAGTCAAATTCAAATTAATTTCACACACACCCTTAATTGCCTGAACAATTAGCTAGTGAGAGCGCGATATCAAGAGAGTGTGTGTACGGGGGTGGGGGGGGGGCTTGTAGCTGCTGATTGATCCCTTGTAACAAACGCAGAAGAGAAAGGAGGAGAACAGGAAGAGGAGGAAGAGGAGTTACGATGTTCCAATAAGTGGACCGGACCGTGGCGAGCCGAGCCGGAGAGGAGAGGCCCGGATGTTTCGGACTGTAAAACAGATCAAAATGCTATTACCACATGCTTTAAGCGCTTATTTATGTCCTGTCCGTGTGGGCTCGCTGATTTAGAGCCAGTCAAATGCAATCGCTACACAAACAAGAGGTAGGAATCATCGGCTAATGGAAGCCCTAATTGAGAGGCGACTGCTTGTCATGAGGTAATTCTTCTCCAGGTTGAGATGATAGCCCCCCCGCCCCCCCCACCGTGAGAGAGAGGCATCTTGATAAACAATCGCTAGCACATGCATTAAGGATGATTTAGAAACATTAGGCTCTAATAAATAGTGGCACCAGAGGAAGGAAGGGACAGAAAAACAATGGCATCAACAGATCGCACAGGGTTAATGAACAAAACCGAGGCTTGCACAAGTGCCAGGTTCGAGCGCCCTAAAAATCTGTTTTGAAAACAAATGACAGCAATTTCTCTCCCGGCTGTCAGCGTCTAGAACAAACACAACCTTTAAATTTACATAAACAGCGAGTGCAGCCTTGACCTTGACTGCAATTGATCTCAACTGAAATTAAAGCCGTCTGCGACTACATTTTACAATTAGGCCGATAATTGTGTCTATATCTTAAGCATCTCCAGGCCTCCCCCCCCCCATCTTGTTCAGTGACTTCAAGGTTTTTGAAAGGACACAGGACGCATCGTTATTAAAAACACCAAGAGATCCTGGACAAGGCTCGGCTGAATTAGAAGCGACTGCCAAATGCTGCCATTTTACGCTGCGTTCGATTTTACTTTGCAGGCTCACCTTTCCGAGGATCCTGCCTAGAAAGTAGTAATGTCTGGTGAAAGAGTCTCCGATCAGCATCTGCGCGGCGGGGCTGGCGTACAGCAGGCTGTCGTTGGTCGTCTTGAAGAATCCCTGGTTGGGGTTGAAGCCCGACTTGAGGAGCTCGCCGAGGAACTCGCGAAAGATGCCGCCGCCGTCGATGCCCGCCTCGTCCAGACCGTGGGAGTTCAGCAGGTGAACCCGTATGCGCTTTTTCAGGTCCGGTTCTGATCCGAGGGGCGCGCAGCACGAGGAGGAAGTTACAAAAGGTGCACAAAGAAACGGTTACAATGAAGCCCATTTTAATAGAACTGGATGAATGGAAGGTCAAATCGCGCAGGCTACATGTATGTAATACGATTTATTTTCAGGGACCTGATGCTGTTCTTACTGAAAATATTTTTGAAAGAAAGCAACTTCCTGACAGAATATTCAAATCAAATTCTCTAGAAAGGTCATCTTTCAGAATAATTCATATCCGGTGATAAATCGAGGTTACGGACACATAAATGACATAGATCACGTCTTCGGCCGAGGTCGCCTGCTACTCTTTTTAATCATATTGCCCCCCCCCCCACCGAAGTGGCCTTTCAAATTCAAACTCAAAAGAGGTGACTTAAAATAATTGATTCGCTTTTATGGGATCCATTATAGTAATCAGAGCCACAATTATGCCTTGCCGAACTTCAGTAGAACTTCCTCCGTAATCTCGCGGGAATGTTGATTTTACAAAATCCTAATTTTATTAGGCAAGAGCACATTTTGCAGGCTGGTAAGCTTATATTTTTAACACAACCAAACTGGAGTGATGCGAGCCGTACCGTTTTCTGGAGAGAGCTTATCATAGGCGTCTTCATAGATGTAGTTGCGTCTGATGGTGACATTGATGCCATCATGAAATGGCCCGTCCCCTTGCACCTCTCGTTTGTCAGCATAGATTAACTTCTGGAAGATCTGCAGGATAGGTGAGAGCCTAATGTCAGCGTCATAAAAGGTTTCTTTCGGAGACTAGATTCTGCAAATGAAGCCTTGCTTCATAGCGAAAGGCAGAAATAAGAACGTAAAAAACCAACAAAAGATAAATAAGCACATTTGTCAGATAAGTTCATCCAGGAAAGCTAAATTACATGGATGCTGTCTGTAAAGTGTTGCAGCTGGTATTTAAATACTAGTACTACTGCAAGTAATACAAGAGATGCAGCCGTACCTTCACTCGCTCCTCGAAGGGAACCACAAAGGGGAGCTCCGTCAGGATGGCGAGATGTCTCTCCTCAGACACCGACAGCTGAGGAGGCTCTGAGCCAACTGCAGAAAGACAAACTACTCAATCTTCTCTTTCACTGCCCAAATATGATGCAGCGCACACACCCCAAAAAAAAACTTTTTTAGCTAGATGACTATAACGATAGATAAAATACTTGATCCTCACAGAAATCTAAAACACTTTCAGAATTAATAGCTTTCTTCACATCGCACAAATCCGGTAAAACTTAATTAAAAAAAAGACTAAATATGAGAACAGCATGTTTCTCTCGGCTTATTAAGTGACATTATTCTTGTCTTTTCCACATGGATGGAGTACAGCTGCATCTACGGCCCTGCTGAGGAGGCTGTAGCTTGATAGGGTGTAACACTCAACAGTATCACTACACCGTCGAAGTCTGTCAGCGGGACCTAGCCCAGCCATTTAACACAATTCCACTCTGCACCGCTTTAATCAGATCGACTCAACCCAACTGCGAGCCACGCAGCCACCTGGCAGGTTGGAGCCATTAAGCTGATGATTGTTTGCATTAAACTCGAGGTTTAGACTGTTTAGAACCCCCCCCCCCCCCCCAAAAAAAATGGCTAAACCACCCTTCACCCGCCGCGCTTTGCGTTCAGTGCAGCTCAATTATTCCGCTCAATTAGTCAATCTGATCTGCATTTCCCCCCATCAGGTTTCCATCTTTGAGGAGAAATATGGCCTCCGAGTGGTCAATATGTTGCTCATTCATCAGCCGCGGGCCCGTCCATTTAAGGAAATGAGAAAAGGCCAGACAAACACATGGACCAGATGTGACTGAGTTCATCAGGTACTTTCACACTAATTGAATTTATCCCATGCAGCCTCTGGGGGGGGGGGGGGGTTCAGGTAGCTCACACACTTGTTTTCACACCGTGCTTCAGAGAGAGCTGGGACGGCTAAGCGTGAGCCGGATGAAGCCCTGCTCGCATCGGTGTATTTTCCTCTAATTTGTTCAACCTGAGGAAAATACGGTAACATATCAGGGAATTTTAATGACTTTCTCATCTAAATATTTAAATCACAAGGGTGTTTTCCAGAGCAACCAAAGCACATAATCACTTCTTCAGGCGGAATCAATATTCTCCACTGAAGGACAGTCCAGTGTCCGCCCGCGCTTCTTCCCTTCGTCTACCAGAGATGCAAACTTCCTGCCTTGCCTTATGGCAAAAAAATATCAACGGACACCTACAAAGAATACTAAAAAGCAAACATAGAGAAGGTGACTTTGGGCAGCAATTAGGGTGATTTCCTGGGCTATGTATCAAGCTGACACTTGCATTACTGTCCACCGGTGTAAAATGTGTTGCCAAGAGAGCTGCGCTGCTGTTCCGTGCAGTGTGGCGTTCTGCATGACGGTCTGAGGGTCCGGCTGTTCTAGCTGACCCACTAATATTTCTTATAAATATGAGGTTTTGAAGCAATCGTCATTTGTGCATTTCTTTTCAACTAGATTTCAGATGTAAAAAAAGGGGGGCAGGTTATGGCACCATCAAGTGTGGACTGAAGTGGTCCTATGTGGCCCATCCGTCGCGTCCGCCACACGTTCCTCGCAGACGGGACGTACAGCTGGGTGACCTGGAGAGAAAAGAGGTGGGCAACAATGAGCCGATGCAAAATCCAAAAGAATAGCTCTATTCCTACGGTGGTGTTATTTATTGATCTTGCATTAAATGGAAATTGTTTGCATTTGTATTAAATAATCTCGATCGTACTGCTCTGCTTTTAAGATTGCTTTTGTGCAAATGATCAAAACAAGAAAGGCATCAAAACAGATTATGGCCACACGCTGAGGCAGGTCCGGGTGCAGATGTGGATCCTGGGTCGCTTTTTCTACTTCCTTCAACATGTGAGCGAGGGCTTTAGTAACATTTGATTAAATAAAACATAAGCTAATCAAATCTTGGCAGGAAAACAATCGATGCATACACACCTTATCTGCCCGGATGTTGACCTCCTCGGAGAGCCAATGGCCCGCGGGACAGAAGGGTCGTCTAATGTCGCGAGCTTTCACCATCTTCACCAAGTTAGTGATGACCTGGGTAGTAGATCAAGCACAGACAGGAGCACAGTGGCATGAGCGTAATCTGATTTACTGATAAACAAATGGCATCTCAAGTACATAGAGAACACCGGCAAAAGGGAATTAATTTTTTTAATTGTCGTCTCGCCCACCCGGGAGCGGTACGGTGTCGCATTCAAGCTTGGGTCCTTTACCAGAGGCCTGGGAGATCTTAGCTGTCCCTATGAACATTCCTCCAGAACTCGCTATATATACACACACACACACACACACACACACACACTCTGCTCAAAAGGATGAAGTGCCTTCTCTTAGAGGGGAAAAAAAGCAATTTGAGAATTCAGCCATTAGCGAAGCATTTATGGGGAGTGTAAAAGAAAAACGACCTGTGCTGTCCCTCAAAGTCCAGCCTTGTTAATTAGCAGCAGGGTCTGCTGACATCAGCCATCGGGCGGAGAGTGCAAAGGAAAGACACGGCAGCATCGCAGTTCACAGCGCCGCAGACGCCTCGCGGTCACAGCGCCGTTTTCACTTCGACGGAGTTTTGAGACGAAGCTGAACATGCGATCATCCGGACAGGAAACGCGGACAGTCTGACCATTTTTTCCTTTTAAAAGCTACCCTGGGTTGCTGGTTAGCGCAGCTGGTCGAGCGTGTGCCACATGTGTGGAGGACGGTGATTCTGCCCATCGCTCTTTGCCGCGTTTCCTGTTACCTTCTTCATCTGTCTAATCGATGAAGGTCGAAAGGTCAGAAAAATAACTAAAAAATAGTATCAAAGTGCTGATAAGCAAATGTCTTCCTGCACAATTTAAGATGAATGTTACGGTAGTTTTTCTTATCTGGATTTTGCGCAGATGTCCAGAATTGGGACTGAAGCTATTTCCTGGAAGATGTTTTAGGTTCTAGATGCTCTATGTAACCCCCATGGATGTTATTGCTAAAGCGAGCTGCTACGTCCGCCAATAACAGTTACAGCCAGTCCATTTTCAAATAATACAGAGGCTAGATTATTCCAAATCGAACCGTTCTTTTCTAAAGCACGTCCATTTTCATAGAGTGAGAATCAATCTCGGCCGATCACTGCCAGGCGCCCAGAGAGTCTGCAATAATGGCGAGTGCAAAATGCTGTAAAAGGGGCATGGCGATGGGTTTGGAGCAGGCACACCCCCTGACTCTGGGAATGAATAAGCATTCCTTAATTAGCCCATCGGGTTAAGTGCAAGCCTTAATGGGCCTTTCCCAAACTCCGGCGTGACATCGCTCTCCAAATATGGCCAAGAAGAAAGTTCCATTAGCAATATTAATACAAGCTTAGTTGATCATTTTCATTCAATTAACTTCTTTCAATTAAATGGATAGCTCGACAATGGAGGTGATAAAAAAGATGGGGAGGGACGGCTGATGACACAAAGCAAACATTAGCGTGTTAGGGGTCAGCGGCGTTAAAGCGACTGTAAATCCCACCATTCAATTTGGAAAATGCATTTTCTCTGCTCCCCACTTCATTTTAGCTGACAAGAAGCCTTTGGGGTTGATCTCTTGTGAACATTCCTGACGTGCTCTTTGTGTTTTTGCCACCTTTCACAGAACTCCGGTGGCTCTTCCGTCAAAGACTAAGAGCCAATCAGAACAGATGCTTGATTATCGCGTCACAGATAGAGAACTCAGGTGAGCGAAGAGGCGGAAAATGGAAGCCGTGTGGCGGAAAAACAGCAACGGCGAATGCGATTTTCTGCCTCATTTCCTCCGGGTGTGTACCCGAGGGATGACCTCCAGAGCAGCACTGCCTGCTAATAGATACCCGTTTGACTTCTGCTGATGCAGACAAGCATGAGGCCGATTGCATACGGAGAACAGAAGAATCGTCCGCGGTATTCATGTCCATCCAGGACAGCGGTGACTCTACTTTCCACAAAAACAGATCTAAAGTAAACTGTTTTCAGAACTTCGGAAAGACCCCTTTTTTTCTGACATTTTATTACCTTGAAGAGTTGCACCCAGCGTTTCTGCTCCGTCTGGATGCGCTGCTGGACCTCAATGTTGGTCTTGACGCCGACGCTGCGGAAGGCGGCGACGTACTGCTCGCGGTGCTCCGTCTTGGTTTCGGGGTATGCCAGCTTGATGATTCCCAGGCACGCGTCCCTCAGACAGCGAGACAGAGTCACGAGCTCTGACAGCGTGAAGGGCATCATGGACGACTGCATCTGACCTACGGAGAGGCAGATATTGATTTTTTTGCATTTGTATGGCAGCAGAACAGAGAAAAGAGAAGAGAATGTGTTTCTAGCGATGCTACAAAGCTATGTGGTTATTTATCAAAAACTAGATACAATCTAGGGCGACGATTAAAGGAAATCTTGTTTTAAAGCTCTAAAAACATCAAGTACCTTCCATTTCATGACCAAAAAACTCGCTGTCGTGGACCGAGATCAGGGAATGGCTGAAAAGAGAGCTGAAGAGGTAAAAGAGGGGAATGATGCGGTTGGAGTCCTCGAACGACATGGGAGACCCTCGTGAGATCAGGTGTAGCAGTGGCACCAAGGAGCTGAGGGAGCAGACAGACAAACAGGCAGAGAATAAGCAGCCAGATATAAAAACGAACGAGCCAAACACAGATACATTCGACAACATAATCAGCTTCGAATTGGCTCACCCGGTGATCATTTTCGTTTTCATGGACGTGATCAGGTACCAGAGATGCCTCAGGAAACGTGCATTGAAAGCTAAACTGTACAGAAGTCTGCAGAAGACACACAAGAATGAAACACTTATTTTTGAATCGAGATCATGGCTCCGACTCGCAAGGCGACACGAATTACAGCTAATCCGATGAGACGACACAAATCAGTGTCGGGATTCATTGACAAAAGGCGACGCGCGTAGAAGAAGAAAAATAAGTGACAACAGTTAACCAGCATTTCCCTCAGAGAATTTTCTTACCCTTTCTCTCCCCTTTTATACCCCCGCGAGGGCTGAGAAGAGATTAAATGAGCCATTAAGCTTTATTTAGGCGAGGCACCTTCCATTAGTAAACTAGTTGCCGGCGAGGGTACCGAGCTCGGGTCATAAACATCCCTCTGGCTTCCTGCTGAGGCCCCATTTAACTTAATGGCCAGGGTTGCAAGACAATGGTGGATGAAGGAGGAGGGGACGTCTGATCCTTGCTGTGACCCCGCCGCACCGGCATGCTTCCACACTCGGGGGGGGGGATTCCATGATTACGCCGCGGAGGCCCCACACACACACCTCGGATGCAGACACCCAGCATTCAACGGGCCGCGGCACCAAAGTGTGAAACTGCTCTTTGTTCGGTCTACGTGTGTTTGTGTGAGCTCCTAAATTGCCTGGCTTTTTCACAAAGAGGGTAACTACAGGTGACAAAAATGTGTTCAGCGAGCTAAAAGGTGAAATAAAAGCAACACCGCATATAATAGGCCCCTGTTTTAAGAGGGACGGTCCTGACGCCCGTAAGGAGGCTGGCTTTAATAGGGCAGCATCATGGGACAGGAGTAAAGGTCAGCGGAGGAAAAAGAAGAATCCGAGAGGCAAAAAAGGAAGAACATGTCAGTGTCAGTGCTCAAATTCCCCATCCAAAACACCGAAAATGGAAATGAGGATCGGGCCCAGGGTGTCCACGGGGCCCAGTTTGCACAGAGCGCACGCCATCTGTCAGCGGTACAAGGCTCAGGAGAGCAGCAAGGGGTGGTGTTCATAACAAGTGGGGCAAGTGTTTGATTGAAATGGGAAACAAAGCACTAAAATGCCAGCTGACATGCTGATTTACAGCCTCGGAGAACCCGAACCCCCATTTCAATCACGGAATGAACCTCTAATAAAGAAAGTCAAGGCATCAAGAGGGCGTGTGTGTGTGTGTGTGTGTGTGTGTAAAGCAGCTTGATGCATAAGGCTCAGATCATTTCATTTTGCAGTAATGAAATCTCTGGGTGAAAAAAAACATAGCAGATCAGACAAAGTGATTTCACGCCATGGTATAAATTTGTTTTGCAGACTTCGGCGTGAACGTGATCAAAGTCGTTATCTCACGACAACACAAAAATCACAGCAACCATTCAAAGGCAAATGTCGGAACCGAAGCTCATCTGTGTTCACTTTAATTAGAGCGAGCGCAGTTAGCAGCAGAGTGCTACGTCGGGGCCAAACCAAGCAATCAGAGTGAGATTACACCAAATATCCAACAGAAAACCATTAAAGTGAAATTACACTAGAGCAAACCTTAAGTTTAAGACAATTAGAAAGCCAATCAAAAATCAATACCGGTCCAGAATCACTGCACTGCTTTTAAGTTGTGCTATGAGAAAAAATAATAATAATCTCATTTTACATATTTATGAAAAAGGCAGCGTGCCAGGCCGGCTGTGCGGCTGGGATTTCTTTCTCTCTTGCTGTAAGAGCTGTAAATCAAGAGCGGGATGCAATTTGCTCCCCTTAGCCTCTTGTAAAGCTATCCCGTCCACTCCTGCAGTGATTAATCTTTCTCAGTGAGCTAATTATTTTGTACAGATATCCGATAATGATGGAAGACGAAAGGCAGGATTTATGGTAAAAGCGATGAGAAGGAGGAAGTCTTTAAAAAAATAAAATAGAATTAAGGGGAATGGAGGATATATATATACAGAAAGTCTTGGAAATTTGGGCCAATCACATTCTGCAAAATAACTCCTTGGCCATAAAGACTTGTATTTTTTTTCCAACCGCTGAAGATACTTCATGCTAATAATGCGATGTATGGCTACAAACTTACCAGACTAAGATACCGTTACACACGTGATGTGAATCTTTAAACAACCAGCATCCCCTCCCACTCTTTTAAATCAACTGGCACCAAGTGACTCCACTAATAATTAACTAGAGCGGGTTTACATCCACAAAGCTCAATCTGGATCACCTCGTGTCAGTCAATGCACAAGCCGCCCCCCCCTCCGTGCCACTTCTGACATCCCGGCCCTAATGTAATCAACCTGAGAAGAGCTAATTGCCCTCGTCCAGAACTGACAGCTCCCCTGACGTCTCCGCTTCCTTCGCTGGTTGTAAATGCCCGTGAGTGCCGACCGCTGATAACCGTCTGCCTCGCGTCACCGTTATTTACATTACTGCTTACAGCGCGGAAACAGGAAGACACAGTTTCCCTCTCCGTCAGGTAGGAAAGCGAGCGAGCTCCCTGACCTCAGCAAGATGTTTAAAAGTTTAATTCAGATTCAGAAACAGCGCCTTCATTGCAAAGTGAACATATTCAAAGTAGCAAAGATTTTACTGACATTAAAACCACGGTTTCCTGCTCTTGATCAATATGCCTCAGAATGTTTTCATTTATAAGAGACACTATAAAGTCCTATCAGGCTTCTTTCACCGTACCTGACTTTTGGCACCATGAGACGATACTGGACCATCAGCGTGTGACAGATGGATGCCATCATGGTGAAAACCTCCTCGCTGGCCGAATCCCTCCAAACCAGGTTGAGCAGGGTGTTCGTCTGATGCTTGGTGTCCAGCTTGTGGACGCATTCCTCTGTGATCAGCTGGACAGAGATCCTGCTGTCATCCTGGTGTTGAGAAAAAAATACAAATACAGAAAGTTGAATCTGCCAAACCGAGCCAAAACTTTTAGTATATGTGAGAGTAAGTCTTCTAGAAAACTAACATGACAGGGATGTGGTCTAGGATATGAATAACCAAAACCACTGCTTGAAATTTGGGTCATTTCATTCTGCCCAGAAAAAGTTTTTTAATTGAAAATCAAAAAAGATTTGTCGTGGCAACATTCATATTAGATTTATTTTAAATTAGATTTATATTTCTAAATATTGTTAGGCATTTTAGTCTTTTATTTAAAGAGGAAGAGGAGACAGGAAGTAATTGGAGATTACATTTAGGCCACCGTAGTTCCATCTGCATTGCAAGTAAGGTAAAAAAAAAAAAAAAGATTTATTTAATTATATTAGTTAAGTTCGTTAAAAATGTTCCTTATGGGATGCTTGCAATTTTATGAGCCTTAGAAGGTTATATGCCATTTCCAAACAGAATGCTAACTGTGCACGTACACGTAACTTACCTGCATATGAGGCGCGTGGATGCCGGCATCGTCGTCGTCCTCAGAGTCGCTGTTAACGTCCGGTCTGCTGCTGCTCTCAGACACTGGCAGCAAAGGCAGCAACGTCTGCAGGGCACGTAGGTACAGCAGGAGACCCTCCTCTGATAGTGAGCCTGCCAAGACCCGTTGACCATTACTGTATCTTCATCTTTATAAATCATATATCACACTGTACATATGGAGAATGAGCAGCACACACACACACACACACACACACACACACACACACACACACACTCTACCCCTAAATCACCCACCTAAGTTGCTTTCTCCTGCAGACAGGACAAAGTAAAACACCCACGGTGCCTGGATCTGAGGTGCCGAAGAGGAGCCGACGGTGCCCTGCAGGGAGCTCAGGAAGGCCTCAAATGGGAACGAGAAGCGCACGTCCGACAGCGCCGGGATAAAGAAGTGAAAGATCTGCTCAGTGAACGGCGCAGAGATAAACTCCTTAGTAAAGGCTGCAAATACAAACTGCCTGTAAAAGGACACAGAAACAGACGCAAGAAAAGTTAATAGCTGCACGAAAAGGATCACATGTTGTACGTTTTGTTCACGCAGGAGCAAACTAAGAGGATGCCGTTTGTTCCGGTGGTAGAACTTCATGAGACTTGGGCATCGCGCATCTTTGTAACGATCATCTTCTCTCTGTGTGTACCGAGTTTTGTCTAATGTTAATACAATTGTCTATGTTTCAAACCGTAGCATAGAAAATGGTAACGACTAATTAACTACATTGTTTTATTTTATCCCTAACATGCGAGGTAAAAAAAAAAAACACGCCCACAAGATTGCACAGTAACATGCCGTCATTTTTAAGCAGTTATACGCACAGTTTCCCTGTCGGAGGACTGCAAAGGCATTACTAGAGAAAGAAAATGGGCCAACGATGTATAAATAGACCGGAGCAGTGTGATGTGAACAGGCCAGCAGCTTTGGTGGTCAGTGCAGCAGCTTCAGCAGATAATAATAGACGAGCTCTTCTGTAACGGGCATGTCATTGCAGCTGTAACCAATGTGTTTCCACCGTGACACAACCAGGTTCGTTCTGCTTGCAGGAGTGTTCCAATATTGTGTCTCTAAACAAAGCTGCTTTGTTTGGTCCAGTCTCACACATCTGGTGGGACAAATCAGATAATTAGCTGTAGGAGTCTGTGTGTACACAAGTTTCTCGCACTCCCGCCTTGCTTTTCTTCAAAGAAGAAAAGAAGTGTCCTGTCATTTGTTATTAAGAATCTCTGAGACTGAGGGCAAAACAAGCCCGATATTCTGTACTCTGGCCAGTGAGCAAGTCTGGGGGGACTTTTATGGCTTGTTGTAAATTGGTCCCTGAAGCAATAACTGCTTAAATGCTGACTAGAGTGGACAAAACTGACTGTTCATTTTAATGGACAATTAAAAAAAAAAAAAAAGAACACTAAGGACAAAGGTTTTCCTTTCCTGCCATCACGCAGTCATCTTCTGTCTGTACCGGGGGAAAAAAGGCCCAGATCTCATAATCCCTTCTGTCTCATGCTGTACCTTGCGCCTGTTGTGCAGGAGGAGTAGGTAAAGTGCAGAGGTTTGAGGATGTGCTCCAACAATGTGCTTGCCAGAGGGAGAGAGGGAGAGCCGCTGTACTCCAGACTGGACGGGAGCCTGTGATTCACAAGAATATACAGCGACCTATAATATCCTAAAAAGAAGACAGAGTAAAACTTTAATTCAAAAAGGGATGCTGAACACACCTGTCTTTGAAAACAGTATAAGTTGAAGTTTGATTGGTGCTGACAATGAGAAGTAAGGATAGCCTGTAATATTATCTAAACAAGACTACTCCCTTATTAATATTAAAGTAGCCCTTACCATTTTTCTTGGCTCAAAAGATCTCATTGCAGTTCACACAGCAAGATTATTTTTGTTAACGTGTAAAAAATTAGCTAAAATTGTTGTTCAAATGAGTCACAGCTCTTGCACAATGTAAACACCACGAGATGCACTTGACCTGTGTTCTGCGGCGTATAGGCTCAGGTGCCAGTCATAGCAGGAACTGCCCGTGTACAGGTAAAAGTAGTCAAACAGACTTCTAACTAGCCATTAAGTCTCGATAAGGGGATTAAAGGTTTGTTTGTGTCTGCACTACAGTAAACACTGGGATAAGATCAGTTTGAACTTACCTTTCTGTACCATATAGTGCAAAATCTGCTCGAGTAATTCGGCCACACAGTTAGCATCTGGAATGACGGAAAGAAACGTTTTCTCTGAGGAAAAGATTTCTAGCATCCGCATTGGAACTGCCACATTTAAATTGTCATCCTTGCAGTTTTGTAGGAGTCTTGGGAGGAAAAAAAAAAAAGAGGGACAAGTCAGATGGTTACAACAACGGCAACCTTCTTCTGTTGCAAAATATGAATTGATTACCAACTTACCTGCAGCAGAAGCCCAGTATTCTCTTGATGTGAAACATACATGTTTGTCTCTGTGGGCCCACTAACAGCTTTACAAACTGACTGTTAGTTTTCACCAGGTTCTGGCACAACCATATCTTTTTGAACACACAGACAGACACAATTTGTAGCATGTATACGACGACTATAAAATCAGCAGGCTGTAGTTGTGAGTATCACACCTATAAAAATCTCACCAATCTCTGCGCATCCACACTTTGTCTGTAAAAAAATATGAGCCGTCTTGATAAAAGGCAGAGACTTGAACCGTCCACGAGATGCTGCGCTCCCCCTCCCATCGTCTGGCTGACACTCTCGTCAAAACTGGCCCTCTGAGTGGCATACTAGTGGAAAGGTTCAAAGGTCATAAATTGCGCCCACAGAATTATTTGAATGCTCTATCTCTCATTATGACATAGTACAATCTGTTTACAGGCTATATCAATGTCTGGCACCCAGGTGAACCACTAAATTAAGAGTTTAATCTTCATAGTATGAATTCCACCTTCCAGCTGCTGTCAGATTTTGATGAACTAATTGTTTACTTTTAATGCAGCCATTTCAGTGCTGTAACTGGGAATCTGGGTTTATGGTCAACACGTGTGATAGAGCCGTGGGTGTTACATTAGGAGAGACTACAGAGTCATGATATATTGGAAATATTATAATAAGGCATTTTGATATAAAAAGTATATTGTGAAATGAAACTAAAATAAATTTAAGCAATCGAGTACACAATGTAATAACAATGCCTACTGTTTTTTTTCAACGTGGTGGATCTGGATTAAGAAATTGCAAATACAGCCGGTGTTTTTCATCCAAATCTGAACTCTTTATTCTGAAGCTAAGCTAAATCTTAAAGGTTCTGCTGTTTGGCGTTTGCACGCTCACCTGTCGTTTCATGTCCTGGTAACCTCGTATATATGACTGAATGATTATGGCATTTTTCAGTCGTTTCCTGTCATCCTTCATTTAAAAAAAGAACACAGCATAAAAGTGAAGATCCATGGCTAGTTTCAAAAAAAATAAAAAAGTCCAACATCTTTCTACAATGAAAAACGCACAGCAGCACAGACAGAACGACAGTTACCTCTCTTTTTCTCCTTTCTTCTTGGGTGCGGTGCAGCAAAGATGCTTTCTCCTCCTGAAAAGGAAAATGATATAACTTAAAACTTACTTCAACTTTGACACAAAGAAAATCGTACCACTGATTCATTCCACCCCAGAGTGAGGTGACACTAACCTTTTTACTTGCTCCTCCAAGTGATACCCTGGGTCTTGTCTTGAACTCTCCCTCAAAGCTAAACATTGTTAGATTCTTCCCATCCACTGGTTCCGACGTTTTCAGTGACTTCTAAAATAAAATAAAAAAGTAAAAGGACAATGAAACTCAAAAGTCTTAGAAAATAGTCAAACACAAAACCAAAGAGCGAAAGGCTTTTGCTTGAACTTTTTCTTTGGGATAATTGTGTAAACAGATGAGCAAGCTTTTCATAATGCGCAGACCAAATACAATCCACGAACATGAACGTGGTTCGAGTTTAAAGCATTAGGTTAGCTTCAGGTGACTAGCTAACTAACTCATTCAATTCAGTCACCATACTTAGCTAGCCGGTCTAAGCTAACCTTAAAAGCTAATGACTCAGCAACTGTCGGTGCCATCCACTGTTGTCGAGGCTGCCTCGAACCGAACAATAACGACGACACCAACCCACAAAACATTTATTGATGACATGTCACTGTAGAAATTGGTTAAATTCTGAGTATCATGATTTTTGTTGACGTTAGCACTGCAGCTATCTAGCAGGCAGCTAAGTAAGGCTGACTTCTCGTTCTATCTGTATGTCCTTTTTGACATTGCACATTTTACTGGACACTCATCGGAGGATTACGATCGTTTAACGTTACCTTCGGCTTTTGAAATAAGTAGTAAAACTGACACAATATTTCTGGGAAGGATTCATCCAAACGTAGAGTCTTCTTTCTCTTCTCTCACTAGATATCAACACAACACAGAGAACATCCGACGTGCTGCATCCGGTTCCTGCAATATCAGTGAAATGATTGGACAGCAATCGCGTCGGGTTTGTCTGCGCGTTTAAAGCCCGCCTCTCGCCGATAAGTTTCTGTGACGTGTATGGTTTGTGTACCTTTTGCATTTATTCACAAGTTATTCTAAATTTATTAAAGTTACTTTGTTTATTTTTATTTTTATTTTTATTTTCAATTGGTACTCTACACAAATTAACTTAAATTGTTGTTGATTTTTTATGGTTATTACAAGTGAGTTTGCTCCCACAATACATAATAAACTTGCTGTTGTTCAAAACTAGTTCTTAAAGTTGAAAGGCTATAGAGTAAGGCACAGAATGTTTATTTAGTGAGGCCAAGAATGTCTGAGAAAAATATCAACATACCTTACATATTCATTCCCAGGATGTCTGGACAAAGTTTTCAGACAAAGACGACTGTTGTCAAACTGCATCTGTTTGTTAGGGAAATTCACATTATTGTGGTATAACATGAAAGAGTCACTAGTGTGATGGTACTTTATTACTGTTGTTCTGACTTGTATGTTATAAATATTATTAACATTATATATTTCCATTTAAATTGGTATTAATTTCTATGCCACTTAGCCATCCATGCAAGACAGTCATAAAAAAAGTGATTCCAGTGGGGGGTACACTTTTCTATTTCTTTGTGCATTCATCAGTTTTAAGTGCAAATTACCACAAAGAAGATAACTTTATTAATGCCTCAAGGGGATTTCTCTTTTACACACACAAAGGGCCGATAGATATGTAAATATGAAATGTCAAAAGAGATACGATGGATGATGGGTATAGCCTTGTGAAGGCTCCCTGGGAGCAATTAGTGCCTTGCTCAAGGGCTTCCAGGCTCCTATACATGAACTGGCACCCCTCCAGCTATCAGTTCACACTCCATACCGGGGTGCATGCTGGACTTTAATCCCTCTTGAGCCACCCCCTGGTTCCCAGGCCAAGTCCCGAACTTATACATATGCACGATAAAGCCTAATAATTCCTCAAACCCTCATACATTTAGACATTATAAGATATTTTAACTCTGACTGATTATATTAAGGACATCAAAATACAAAATAAACTAAAATGCTTTCCAGATAAAGCCAACAAAAACCACAATTAATTGTATCCCCCAAACATTGTAAGCAAAATGTTCTTGTTATGTGTGTGCACATAAAGATGCTGCACAAGTGACTTGAAAAGTGAGATTTTTGTTTGACAGGGCATAAATCTATTTTAAAAAAAAGTTACTTTAAAGGTCCAGTCAAACAGGATCTTCTAAAACCATTAAAGGAACCGCAAAATGCTGTTACAATAATAATAAAAAACCTTTCCACGTCACAACGCGATGCTGATCTGTATTTCTTTTTCTGGCATGGTAGGAATGCGCCTCCATACAAAACAACAGGAACAGTTATTTAATCTTTCTAATTACCTCATCAGTCTTTTTTTCTTTACAATGCTTTGATTTTTTTTTTACTGCCCTTTACTTATTTTTAGTGGAAGAAAAAGACCCTAACCCTTCATGAAATTCACTTTGTGTATTTGATTTTATACAAATTCTCATTTACACCAATATCTGATTATACACATTTATTGAATAAAATGGAAAAAAACTTAAACATAAAATAAAGACAAATGGTTCCATCAATACAATCTGGGTTCATAATCATGTCTGAGACAAATTACTATTATTATTATAGCAATATCGAATTTCAAAAATAGTTTTACATGTTTGTTTGTTTTTTAAGAGAAATGGCTCCTGTTGTTTATATCATATTGAAACAGAGAGAGAAATGCAGCTTATTGGATGTTTCTAAAAGCTCTTCCAGAGGTTCCATGCCATTTGTGCTAATTTTGTACAGATATATTTATTGCATAAAAAGAGACCGTGTAGGTCCCTTCAAATTGCCTTTTCATAATGAACACATTTACCAAAGGTAATTAATATATAAACTATCCCGATTTGTCATTTTGATTTGTATTTTAGTTAATTGTGAAAGTAATTACAGAGCAAATGAACAGCTTTCAGGAAAGACCACGTTTTAGGGTCCGGTTCCATTCTACGTGGGCTTATTAATTTTCTCTCTCCTAGATGTGCATGATGAAAAGGAGCGATAAATCTGGGTGATCGGTGAAGGCCAATACTAAATGGCTCCATATTTCACCTCTGCTTTAATAGAAATATTCATGCGGGGCCCTTAATGAAATTAAACCGGCGGGAAGGGGACAAAGCTCAGCTCAGCTGTGGCGATCAAGACACCGGCTGTTATAATAATCATACAGAAGGCTGATCAAAAACAAAACAGTTGTGAAGACGTTTTTCTGCTAAATAAATAAAAAATAAACTATTTACCCTGTTAAATAATATATATATATTTAAACTGTCCATCCTCCTTTTTTTTATCGTGATACTTCAGAGTAAAGGTCAAAAAAGCATGTTAGTGAATTGCCTCTCTGTCTCCCATCACTGCACGCACATCCATCTCTCCGTTATCATTCTGTAATTGGTCATGATCATCAAAGGGCCACAATTAAATGGCGATCCTTTACTTGAGAACTACCCGGTGACTTGTTGATTTCCCCCGAGCAAATAAACGTCCCAGGAGCGCGGTTAGCTGATGAATTAACCAAAAAACTAATCAGCTTTATTGGTGGATAGGTTAAGGGCAACTGGGTGTCAATAATTCTCATTTTGACCTCCTCTTCCATTAACTTTAAGTGGCTTATTAGACTGAAGTCACCAAGAGCCACGGGCCTGGTTAGCTCCGTCTCTTCTCCTCGCCAGACTTTTTTGGGCTGCGCATGGATGCAGTTCACCTGATGTTTGAGTTATTTTTTGACAGTTTTGCATCAGATCTCAAATAAATTCAAGTTGAATTTGAAGTCTCTGAAGCCACTTTTGATATAACGACAACAAAGTCAATATATTTTTAAGATTGCAAAGGCGAATATAGTTTTTTTTTTTTTAGAGAGAGAGAGAGAATCCATCCATACATTCCTAATGCGTATTTGAATTCGGGGAAACTGCAGGGACTGAGAACAAACATCGGTTTGCGGACATCATGTTTCAAAAAGTGATGGTTAATCATTTTTACTATATATAAAATCTGTCTCCTTCAGGTTCGGACAGCGACAGAAGGAGTGCTTTTATTGAAATTTCCCAGTTGGCCTTAAAGAGTGATCGGCCCGCTTTTATGTTCACTAGTGCGGGGTGAATTTATTTTAATTTACCATGCCCAACAATATTCAATAAGATAAGGTGAGGGTAGTTTCAGTAACTTGATGAATCTCGTGGTTTAACCTGAAATGACATTTTATATTTCATAATAAAATATATATATATATTTCCCCCACATTTGCAGCCTGAACAAACCTTCGATGCACCGGACAGCTCCTCGCCTGATCCAGGAAGCATGCAGATCCAAGATAATACGAATATAGGGAAATAATAATATCGACCCATTTCGTTTTTTCATATCACTTCATATAAAGATGCATCAATTTAAAAAACGTGACATAATTAAACAGTGATCGTGGTTTAAGATGTTCATTATGATGTGATCCCGTGAGCATGCGCCAAAAATCTTAAACTTCTCTGAAACCGCATGAAAATGTGTTCAAACCTTATTCTTATAAGACCGGCTGCATGCTTTTTATGTTTATATTTTAGAATTATACAATAAATATATATACAAATATTATATATAATATATAGTAAATATATTATCAATAAAAAAAACTACACACACATATATAAATTTCTTGGGAAAACACTTTTTCCTAAAATTATATTTAAAAAATAAACGTCTATAAAACGAATCATGGCCACGTTTCGTCACCTTGAAGCTTTGTGTTTTGTTTCATAAATGAGCTAAAAACGCACAGACAGTTATGATTGATCAAAAGAAAAGTGGAATTTTATTTCATTATTTTTGCATCATTTTCTTATGGTGATATTTTATGAAAGCAATAACGCAGCCGACATCAGCGATTAGAGCTGAGAGGCGTTGTTGGATCTGTGACGCGTGGGTCAGCCCCCCCCCTCACCCTCCCCCTCCCTTCCAGACGGCTGCACCAATCGCCTTCATCTGACGGGGATTAAGCGCCCCACGGAGCTCCCTCTCTCACACTCCGGACCGCATCACAACGTTTGCGTGGTGCGAAAACGGCCCCGACTTCCACTAAAGTTCACCAGCAGAGGCGACAAGGACGCGCGCCGGAGGCCGGATGGAGAAATCAAAAAACTTTCGCATTGACGCGCTTTTAGCAGTCGATACCCCCAAGGCGCAGACGTCTCCGCTCGCGCTCGTGACTTCCCTGTCCTCCTCTTCCATCCCATCGGCCGGAGGTGTTGCAGCCCAGGAGCTGACCACCACCGCCGAGTCTTTACGCACCGAGACGCCGTCTCCGCCGAGAATGTCCACCTGCGGCTTGATTCCTAAACCGGGTTTCCTGAACAGTCCGCACAGCATGGTTGGATTACACCCGCAGGGCACCGCGGGGATCCCCGCACAAGCCATCTACGGCCACCCCATGTATACCTACTCCGCAGCTGCCCTCGCAGGGCAACACCCTGCCCTGTCCTACTCCTACCCACACGGCTCCCATCACCATCACGCCAGCGATCCCATCAAACTGTCGGCCAGCACCTTCCAGCTGGACCACTGGCTCCGAGTCTCCACGGCCGGGATGATGCTCCCCAAAATGTCTGACTTTAACTGTAAGTATAGAATATATGTAATTACAGAGTGTGATGTTTTTATTCCGATTGAATATGAAAACTTTGCTGATTTTTGATAGCAGAGGTTCACCTAATGCAGGTTTAAATGACAAACGTTTAAATGTCATTTTTTTTAAATGACATATTTGGAACATGCATGTGCGAGAGATTCGGTGATATTATATTATTCTAATTTGTCTAAAGGTTTCCCTGAATGAGGGCTGAGTTTCTATTTTTTTTTTTAGAGGAGTTAAGATGGACAGATAATGGACAGTGGGAAAGTAGCAGAGGAGTGTGAAACCCACAGCCGACATGTTATTTGCTCACCAGATACTGCCTTCTTGTTTCTGCTCGTTTTAACAGATTTGTTCAAAACGCAGTGTCAAATAGCTTCTCTGTGGATTATTCACATGGGGACGAACTTATTGCGTACAAGCACAATGTAAACCTACATTCTAATGCAACGAGAATGTTCTGCTGATTCTGACAACTGTTTATTCAAATGCAAGATATAAAATATTCGATTCTGATTTATCAGGGTATTGGTTCTTAGTTTAGCAGTTTATTATTTGCCTTCAGTTAATAATAAAAAAAAAGAGTGCGTGAATGTCTGGATTTTCAAGTTGCGTGGAATTTATCCCTTTTTCCATTCTTGCAGCTCAGGCGCAGTCCAACTTGCTCGGCAAGTGCAGGAGACCAAGAACTGCATTCACGAGTCAGCAGCTGCTGGAGCTGGAGCATCAGTTCAAACTGAATAAATACCTGTCGCGACCCAAGCGATTTGAAGTGGCGACGTCCCTCATGCTGACAGAAACTCAGGTATAATAATAAATATGAATGGAATTACGTCCTTAACTTAAAAGCTTCAAGTATATGTTCAAAAAAAAAAAACGATCAGTGTATTATTTTTCGTTCAAGTTTTGGTTTCATCGTTTGGAAATAATTCGGATGAAATCTCATCCCTTTTGATTCGGAAAAGCCTGAAAACAAAGTCGCATGTGTAAATGAAATTTAGGCCATCAAATTCATGCTTAGATTTCCTTCAATTGAAGTTTTTTTTAAAGATCCATACTCAAATAATGGTATAATAATGTTTGAGCCAAGTATTCAGTGTACAATAACAATATATAACAGCATAGCTCAAAGTAAGGCGAAGCGGTTACGTTTTACGCAGTCTTTACGCATAATTACGCACAGGTAGCTTCTCTCTTTATGTGTTTTTATCCATTATATTAAATATTTTTTCTTCCTACATGCAGGTTAAAATTTGGTTTCAGAACAGACGCATGAAGTGGAAGAGGAGTAAGAAGGCCAAAGAGCAGGCCGCCCAGGAGGCTGAGAAGCAGAAAGGGGGCAAAGGCGGTCAGGAGAAATCTGACGGACTCGAACAGTCGGACTATAACAGCAAGACAGATTCCAAAAATGGCAGAATAAGAGACTTGAGAGACAGTGACGACGACGAAGGCGACAACTTCTTGTACAACTCGTCAGACTGCTCTTCAGACGACGAGAGGAATCACGCCAGTCCGCAGCCTTGAAGCGTGAAGGAGAGCGAAGGTGCAAAATCTCAATTTACAAAAAACTCTGCATGTAATCAAACCTCTGAATCACGGCCATGGAATTAATGAGCTTTTTTTTTTTTGTCACGAAAAGAAAGATAAAAAAAATATAAATGGTTAAAAGCAAGCAATAAAATAGAGTTATGTTTTATAATATCAAATATAAAGCGGGGGCATCATTCAGCAAACGTCTACAGGTGAACTGTGATATATATTATTGCATGCTTTAATATGCAAACGCTGTAAACTGCCTCAGGTCGTTACACCCCCCCCCCCCCCTGTCATTTGTGGTGATCCGTCGTGAGTCACATCACACTGGAAACAAATGTTATGTTTATTTTTCTAAACTGTATTTATAAAATGTAAAATACCAGTGCATGCTAAATTATTGTTTAGCGTCTGTTTCAAACGATGTGAAATAAAAAAAAAAAGTTTTTTAAACAAGATTGTTGTTTTTTTGTTGTTTTTTGTGCAAATCTTCTGCAACTTGATTTGCGACTCAGTCGTTTTCTTTCAGCTCGGATGCAGGCTTGGAAATGACTGTTAATAGAGCTGTTGGATCTGTGCAAACGTGCATTGGGAGCAAACAGCAGGCAGTCGGGCTGAGGGAACATTTCACGCCACAATGGGGCTCGCATTAATGCACCTTTTAAACGTCTTGTTGAGCGACGATTTCGGTCCCTCGTTATTCTCAGTGCTGCAATGATTAGACATTTATTTAATCTAACGGGCAACTCATTTTTTTTCATTTCGAAATGATTATTCAGACTATTTAAATATAAGATTAATTTCCTAAACATCGTGATACCAATGGGGAAACTCTTATTTTGGAAGGTAAAAATTATTTGTAGCCAATTTTGGAGGGAAAAAGAGGAATAACCAGATCTTACTAATTATGAGTTGTAACATGTGTTCTAAAATAAAATACCTTGTTTCTAGGCTAGTCTTTTATTTTGTAAGGTTTCCTTTCCCATATCTATTACTGGGCTAACGGTAAACCATCTGCACACAATATCCCGCAGTTACATTGAATAAAAAAAACTGCATTTACAGGTTGTCTGATTCTGTGCCCTACTATGACTACAGAGGGATCTGCTGTTATCTCCAGCTGTTTGCTTTAGCTTCAGTATAGACTAAATTCAAAGTTCAGCTGAGGGTCAAGCCCAACCAGGTAAAGGAGATGGCTCACAGCTGTAGACAATGGCTAGTGTCTGGACAGGGAGTCTATGTTATCTTCACCTTTTACCTGAATGGTAGTCTCAGTCATTTCTCGATAAAAACACAAATGCTTGAGCCGGAAGTGTAAATGTCCTGGCGTCAATAGATGGGACGCGTTACATCGTCAAAAAAAAAACAGGCTTCCTAAATGTCACATATAAGAAAACAACTTGAGGTTCCTTTAAATAGAGGTTACAATGTGAGCCGGGGACAAATCCCCCCCCCGGTTGACCTTGTCGGCCCGGTCCTGACCTCGAGCCACACTCTGGCCTCAGATTGATACGGGCCACGCCGATGGAGCTAATTAATAAGAGCATGCATCAAATGTCACAGAATGACTCTGCTATGCTAACCATGCGGGCAGATACTGGTGTCAGTGAGCAAACAGGATAGGAGAGATTCGAGGCCCTGCAGGGGTCATTTCATCAGCGCGTGTAAACACCGAATGAACAACACCCCTGTGCCCCCCCCCCCCCCCCCCCCCTGTTCTCACTGCTCATTATTAAATACCCACAAGTCAGAAATACCAACAGAAGAGGCATAATGTACTAATATACACTAATCAGTGAAAGACTTTCATGGTTTTATTTTGGGTAAGAGTGTAAATCGACTCAGTTAATGTTTCCAGGTGGCTGAACTCCACAGCGTTAACTCAAGCTGCGTCTCGCCTCCACGCAAAAGCAAAAAAAAAAAGGTGAACAGAAGAGGATATTATTTATTCTTCTCTACAAAGCAGTAAAAACTTCAGATAAAATGTGTTGGTGCCTTATTTGTGTTTTTATGACTAAATTGTCACTCCAGCATCTCTAAACGCTTTATCGCCGTTTGATTTACAAAATGCACAAACACCGGCGTGACGTAAGCAAAAACATCTGAGGCGTTGCTCATTCTGCAGTTATTTATGACGGAACATTAAACCGAGACCAAATGTGCTGCGTGAAAATACTGCGATGAGACTGGAGCGTCTCTAAAGGACCCAATCTCTTCCACATTTAAAAAATATGAAAGGTAATATTTATACATATAAAGCATTATTTCAGAGACAATCTCAGCAAACAGGTCTTCTTGTGTCCCACCGGCTTGTCACCTACAGCGGGCTCTGGTGTGTGTTACAGTTTGAGCTTGGCCTCTTTGGCCTCCATGGCTCTGGTGGCTACCTGAGCGCGCTCCGAAAGCAGCGCTGCTTGCTCAGCTGGTAGCTGCAACTGGGCGTTCTTCAGCAGGAAGTGGCTGATGAAAAGCTTCAAGCCCTCCCGCAGCATTCCGAGCTTGGGGATTCCTGAAATCCTGGCGGACGGGAAACAACGACGGACATTGATTTCAGGCGTTTTACGAGGCACAAAGGTGTAAAAGGGGGGGGGGGGGGGTTCTAAGATGTGGGCTAGCGGAAAATCAGTGATGACCTCTTCATCTTATAGTCTAATTTTTTAATATGCAGGACAAAACTCACTTTCCAAATATGCTAGCTAGGTCCTCTGGGTCAGTTTCCTTCAGCAGTTTGGACAGTATTTGACGCAAGAAGCGCACCATGGGCTTATCCAGCTCCCCAAACTCTATTACCTATAGGCAGGAAAAGACCTTAGTGAATATTTATTTCATCAACTAAATGCAACGCAGAGAAAGCTTCAGCCCACACACGACACACCGCTTACTTTGAGTACGGAGAGGGAGAGGCACCTCCTCTGAAGGAAGCGGGTAACCAGCTGGACCAGGTTGCTGAAGGTACCGCTGGGGAGGCTGGACAGCTCCCTGAACTTGTCCCATAGGCTGAACTGGAACGTCATCTTGGAGAGGACGGAACATCAAACTAAACAGATCATTCACCGAACCAGAGGATGAGCAGAACACTGTAAAATAACAGGTAATCTCAAACAGATCCAGTTCACGTGTGAGAAACAAACGTTCCCGGCCGGCTCAGGTTCGGCTCTTTGGTGAGGACAATGGCTCATCAGTTCCTGATATGGATCCGTGGCGCACATGGCGGCCAAACAGGAAGCGTTGGCCTCAGACCCCATTGTTTGCAGTCACAGTTTGAGTCAAATCATTTCAGAGGCGTGTGTGTGTGTGTGTGTGTGTGTGCGTGAGGTGTGAGAAGCTCCCGCACCACAGAGAGGTGAACGGCAGGCCGGGTCACTCGCAGTTTAAGGGACTGGGTGGTCACACCCGCCCAGGAGCCAGCTGCTCTTGGTGCCTTGTTATCATCGTCATGACAGGAAGTTCAACCGGGCATTTTACAAAAATGTTCCTGACCAAATAATTAAGCAAGGAAATAAGAACTCAAATCACACTTAACTACCACACAAAGTATTTTAAGAATAAGACTTTTTAAAGTCGGGCTACAACCTTTATCTAGCTATTACAATGTTTGGTACAGATAGCTGGGAATAATAATAATATATAACAATAACAACAACTCTGGTGACGGATTCAAATCTTTTCTATTGCTCTTTGGAAAAAATGAAGAGGCGTAATCGAATACAGTAATCGAATAATAAGCGACGCTCCATGCAATTTCATTGCACTTCATGTTTCATATCGTCAATTAACATTTTAGTTTTTTTTTTTTTTTTAATTCCATTCCAGGAAAATGAACTCAAAAGCAAATCGAAGGGCTCCGATTTCTACTCCTAATCGACACATGCAGAAGTAAATAATATTGATGGGATGCCAACACTTGACTCAGATCCAGCCTCATCACTCTCCCAGTGATTTACAGGTAAATGTAGCAACCCTAGAAAACGAATAAGAGCGATGAGCCGATCTTTTAAAAAGGCTCTCGGAGAGGATTTGAGCCAGAAGATGGAGGTGCGTTCAAACGAGCCATAAGTCCCATGACTATGATTTTGTGTCATCGGACAGGGTTACATTGACTGTCTGTACAACTCTCGACATAGTTTAGTGTCGGCAATACCGAGGATTTACCTGGAAACGACGATCTTGGGAGCAGAATTTCTCTCCCAGTACGGCGTAATAGGCATTGAAGCTTTTCTCCTGCAGACAGCAGTCCATCAGAACATGAACTATCTCCCTCTCCTGCTTGTCCTTCAGGCCCATCCTTTGCACAGAGCGAACAAAGAGCTTTAACAGATCGACTGCTCTACGGACAACGGACGTGCAGACATGCGTCAGAGTGGATGCAATGACACACCTGAGCAGGTTCTCAAACGCATCCATGTAATCTTCGCTGGTCATGATCACACAGAAGATGTTCCTCCTGACCTCAGTGTTCATCCTCTGCTTCCGGGCTTGTTCCAAGACTTTGGCACTAAACTGAAACTGAAATAAATAGAATCTGTGACAAAAGATTATGAAAAAATCATAATAATAATAATTAAAACAACAACTTTATTTTAAAGACATTTTAAATTAACCAAACTTCTATATAGTGCAGAAACCTACTAAAAAACATAAATTAAATAAAGATTGTAATAAGTAGCCTATTGATACTCTACAAAGAAATACAATTCAGATTAGGGATGATAAATTGAAAAATTAATTATTCTGATTGTAAATTAATGTGAAAAAATAACAAGCTTAAATATCTTAATATTAGTATTTACAATAGAGTAACCACAAAAAAAGCATCACATATAAAAATATACAGCGTTAGTTCAGTACATGCAACACAATTTAAACATGTTTAAACATGTGACATCATCATTATATCACTATGTCCTGGTGTCTTCTGTGGTTCCAGTACCTGCCCTTCAGCTGCACTCTGCTTTGGTTCCGAGCTCCCTTGTTGCTCCCTGATCATGGGCGCTCCGCTCCAGCAGGAGCCGACGATCCACCAGCGTCCCACCCGCTCTGCTGCCAGGAGGTTGTCCAGCGAGACCCTCAGCTTCACGTCACTGTTGGCTGCACTCCGATGGATCTGCGTACCGGTATTAGACACATGCTAAAATTACGAGGTGAATCTCAGTTGTAAATACTGTTAAGTCATTAAATTAGTAACAGCATTGATTTTTATACTGAAAACATCAGGATCACCCTGGACTGTAAAGTGAAAGGTGATGCTCTGGCGCCCCCTGGCAGTACAAGTGGGCACTACGATAGATAATCACATCCAATGATGCAGCATGATGAATAAAATGACTGCTTATGTAAGTACAGATTATTTATTGTTATTGAAGTATATCAGGATACTTAGCAGAAAATGTTGTGTTACTCACCAGCGTCCGCTGCAACTTCCTCAGTCTCTCCACAGGCTCCGGATCATAGCCTGGGATCTTCCTCATATCATTATTCTTCAAAGCCAGCATGGTTTCCAGCATGAAACGCACCTGACATCATGTGTGCACATGAACCAATGACTGTTTTTGTTGATACGCAAATGAAACTTCAATTACAAAAAGGCTTTAGTCTTGAATCGCAGCCATGTTGGCCTTACCCTGGTCTGATCGTGAAACTTCACCCCAACATTGTTAGCCTTGCGCTGGCCCTCTGAGATCAACTCCTTGAGAGCCAGAGCGTCATCCTTTCTCAGAGCGAAGCCGACGTTCCTCAGCACAAACAAAACCAGTTCCACATCCTTTTCTGTAAAGCCGGCCAACAGTAGTTTAAGGATGTCAAAGATGAGGAGGGAATGCACAACGTGGAAGTTGTAGAGGTGACCTATTAGGGCCACCAGGTTGTCACACTCCTTGCTTTCACTTGGGCTCTTGTACACATCGTGAAACCGTCGCACGACCGTCTCCAGGAAATTGGCTCCCACCTGGGAATCAATCAAAAGGGAATATTCCAGGCTTGAGATTCATGTTGTAATTGCACCAAACTGTTGACTAAGGCCAAATTTAATAATAATAATAATAATCCATTCTTAATTTATTTGTAGGACGGAGAGTAGACCCATCTGGAAGATAACCATCCTATTCGACCAACGGCAAAGGACACTGAGGTATTAAATATTACTTTCCAGGTCTTTCAAAGATAATTTAGCCCTCAAAGGAGTTGTCCTGAAGCAGCTAATTCCGTTGAGGAAAAATAAAATAAAAGGAATGATCCAAGTGCTGATGTCAAGCCTTTGGTGGTTACTATTTTTCATAGAGTCTGGGAAACACTGTTATCAGTCCATGAAACAATGAAGTGAAAAAATGGAGATAGTCATCACAACTTTCTCCGGATCAATCCCCCACCCCCTTTTTTGTCCACCTACGTTGTACATATTATGTGTCTTTTTTAATTTATTGTTATTTTGCATCAATTGAGTAATTTAATATTGGTTTTATTGGTATTGTTAAATGTGGATGATTTATGTACGAAGGACTTTCAACGGAAACAAGACCGCAAGGTTTTTTTTTGAAATGCTCCTCTTAGGCATGATGTTTGACTGTACTTGTACTGTAATACATGCTACTGTTTGACTGTACTTGTACTCCAACATTCTATCTAATAAATATATTCATCATCTTCAGCGTAGAAGCAGTGCGTTTAAAAGCGATAAAGAATCAACTCGTTTACAAGAATCCAGGAATAACGGGCGTGTTACCTCCAACCCAACAGTGTGATGGAGGACGCTGACAAGCAGGACGTGTTCCATCAGGAGTCTGTCCGGCATCAGAGCCGGGGTGACGCAGGCCGCTAACAGCAGCTCTGTCAGGGTGTCGTTCATGTCTTTCCTACTGTAGCTCATGTACAGCGCCTCCAGCTGACCACTGATGGAGGCCACGTTGGCCTCACTGAGCCTGAGGAAGAAAATGACTGAAGCGTTCGGTCCTTAAATCTCCTCTTTATTTCCGGCATGTTACAAAACGAACGACGGAAATCAAAGCGAGTGAGACCTTTGATCTGTAAGGTGCTGTCGTCGGGCAGTTTACCTATTTACCAGGCCTTTCACGTTCCTCTTCAGCTTTTCCAGCTCTGCTTTGCGTCTGTCATTGCCAATGTCTCGCAATTGAGGTGGCATATACTTACCGGCTGCAGAGCCGACCTGGGCATCGGAGGGTAACAATTAGTTCCATTAAACAAGACGATGCATCCACGACAGAAAATGTCAGCAACAGCATATTTGAACTTACTGTTCCCATCTTTGAGGCTGATGCTTCGGCTGCGTCTTGCTCCGCTGCCGATTCGTTTTCATCATCATCCGAGTTAGTCGCGTCACCGCCGGCATCCACGTTCTTTCCTTCTGCTTCCTCGTCATCGTCAGCCATTGAATCGTCGCCATCCAGCTCTTTTTCGTCATCAGATGAACTCATATCTTCATCGCTGACGTCACCATTCACCTCATCGCCACGAGTTTCATCCACGCGAGACAGCTCAGAGTCATCGTCATCGAGCGTTTCAAAGTTCTCTTTAGCCATGTCCACGTCATCGTCGTCGTCGTACACCCCCGCGGCTGCGGCTCCAGAGTCGAGCACGCCGAGGATGTAGTCGAGTCCGTCGGCAACGAAGGACTGAGGGATAGTCTTCTTGTTTTTCCTTTTGTTTAATCCCAGGCATCGCTCTAACTTTTTAATTTCTCGATCCTCATCTTCATTTGCCTCCAGAAGTGCCATTTTTCTTGACTCCTGAAGCTGACTGGTCTTCTTACGTTTCACGGGAGGCGCTGTTCTGGTGTTGTCCGACTTCTCCGCCTGCCCACGACCGGACTTGCTTGAACGTTGAGTCGTCACATCTTTCTTTGCTTTCTCTATTTTCTTCTTCTTGTGCGGTTTCTCAGTCGCTATTCCCAAGGTCTCACCGACACCAAGTAAACTGGGGGACTTGTTCCCCTCGTAATGACTTTTCATTTTGGCTTTTTTCATTTTTCGTTTTTCTTTGCGTAGCTCCTTCCTGCTTTTCTTTTTTATAAATGCCACGCCACGGTCGTCCTCCCCTTCCCCAGTGCCACTCTTGCTTTTAACAAACTCATCCATTGCCACCATATACTTTTGTAACACTTCATTTCCCTTCTTCCTGCCGTTGCTGCTCTGTTTTCCCTTCATCTCACAAACCAAACTGAATATGAGAGCAACGATGTGACTCACTTTAACCGGCTTCACGACACAAAGTAGTTAATAAATTTATGTTATTTCGAATAATGAAATAATTTCAAACAAACAATACACAATGAAAAATATTATTTCCAGACACAGGCACATATATTTCTACCTCAGATTTCTACCTCAGATGTCCACACGCGTCTTCATGGGGGCAACATTGTTGATGACATAAAATCACGTGATCATTCACTTCCGGGTCGCGCCGAACAACTGACGCACGGTGATGACGCATTTTATTTTGGGTCTTTTTTTTTTTTTTTTTCTAACGCGAAGTGGGTTTATCTGGACGTAAACTGTCTATTAAACCAGACCGAGCTGATCTTTTTTGCAGAGAAGCGGAGTCGCTTGAGTTGTTTCTGCTGTCGCCGGGTTTACGAGCTAACATGTAGCGAGTCTGTAGCTTTTTTTTTTTTTTGCTTCAGCAGTATGAAGAATGGAAGAAGACGATGTTACGGTTAGAGAGCAGAATTTCCACAGCCAAGTTCGAGAGTACATCGTAAGTAGCCTAGCAGGCTAACGACGTCGTGCAGTGACGTTGATGGAAGCTAACGCTAGCTTCAATTTGACAGTTCAAGACAGTAGAATTGAATACAACAATTAACGTTTCAATGCAACGAAAATATATATTTTTTATTTATGCATTAAGTACTGGTCTTATATTAGCTACATTTTAAACCGAAATTAACGCACGACTTAAATGTGTCTCATGTCCCATTTGGTTTACTCAGTAATTCCATTTTCCAGTACCCGCATCAAACGAGGCTCTAAGATCATTATCAGGCTGTCAAAGAGATTAACTGTGTAAACATGAAGTTTTATTGCCCTTGGCATTCCAACAACAACAACTACTTTCCTCTGTAGAAAAAAGAAAAATGCTTTCACACTTCTGAGAAGACTGACCTGGATAGTATCTGCTGCGCTTCCATAGCTTACAGTGGTTCTTTGTAGTTTTAAGTAAGACCTTTGTCATCTCTGTTTAAAGTGGCCTATTGGGGTCTATTCCTGGTCATCTACTTTTTGCACCTGATTCTGTGTTTTTGTACATTTCTTTTTCACATTTGAGCATCTATAACTACATAATTTTGTGGCTTGTGAATATGTCAGCTGTCTCTCTCTTAAATGGGGACTTCAGGAGGTAAGAAAATGTGTTTTTCTACAGCTGGAATATCACACCGTGTTTCCCCAGCTTGTATGTGGCGGTCTGGAATTTGTTTTAATGTCAGGTTGTCTGTCTGACGTGTGCACCATCGGCCTGGTGTCTGGCCGAGTCATATCATATCCTCGGTTGGCCTTGATGAGCTGTGCAATGTTGACAGAGTGCAAAATGCTGAAGAAGGAGCTTCTAACATTAGTTATGTCCCGGTCACTGTCACAGTAGAAGGGAGAATGTGGAACGTGATCCTACTGCGAGGCCCTCCGGCTTGTTGCGAGGTCATGCTTACGTATTGATTCAATTTGCAAATGGCCTTGGCTTTGTTCCGTCTGTGTTGAAATATACTGATTAGTAGTGAATGAGTTGTCTAATAAAGAGGAAGGAATGATATTGTTTTGAGTCATTCTGTACATTCTGATGAAAACAAATGTACTGCGGACACCAAACATTTGCATTTTGTGGTTCTACAAATACTAAGTGATCAAGTATTGCAGTGTATTCGCCCATGTTGGAATTTGGCTTTGCAGGAGAGGGTGTGCTCTGCATTCTGGTATCCACCCATTCTGGATTAGACACTGAGGCAGTCAGATAAATCATGTAGTTAACAGTGATAAGCCTAAAGATGTCAGGAGCTATGAAAGAATACAGGAAGAAGTGTTGTGATTCGATTTATTTATTTATACACATAACTAAGATGCTTTTCTTCTGACTTGTATCTGTTACATCTTTGTTTTGTGTATCTTATTCTTTGAACTTAAGGAGGAATATTTGCTCATTTAGCAGCTTCTAATGAAGATATTACTACATCTGCAGTTTATGCAACACTTTGTACAATAATGGAACCATATTCACTGTTCTGACATAAATATGAATATTTTCTTCTTCTGTGTCAGTAGACTGCGGTAAATACTTAATTTTTGTCTTTGGACCAGACACGAATAGATAGTTTTTACCTCACGGTGCTGTATTCAATTCAAAACAAAATCCGTAGATTTTCATCCACTGTTGACCATGGATTCAACTCTGTAGTCTTAATCTGACTACACTTTACAGAATAGAATCATAGTTTAACAATCCCATATTTTGTAGTGTGGAACAGAGGCCAACATTTTTAAATGTCAATATTTGTAAAGTATGATTCATCCACAGTCATAGTAAATCCTTGGCTTAGTTTATGTTGTCGTTCCAGATTTGCTTCCTGCTGTTTGCAGTCCTCTACATTGTTTCCTACTGCATCGTAACCAGATACAAGAGGAAGAGCGGTAAGCCTGTAAATAACACAAACTCAAGCGTGGGAACAGAATTTAGCATGCAACGTGGTTTAAAGCAGGAATGTGTCTAATAATTGAGGCGTGTGCTTGAATCACCGCACCCATACAGGCAGAGTAATCCACTACTGCCAGCCCAGTGTAAACAGTATCCACCTAACAGTGCTTAGAACAATGCAGTAACAAGGGCAGGTTGATGACATCATGTTCTGCTGGAGGCATTTCAAATAATATAGATCCAAGAAATTTCAATGAGATCTTGGTTAGGTTTGTATTCAATCTAAAATCTGGCTGACAATAAAAGGCTGCGTAAAGTTTATATATCTTATATTAAGATCATTATTAGATCAAAGTATACATATATTATTTCCTTCAACTACCCCCCAAAAAAGCCAATACAGGTCACATCATATATCTGTTGTAAATATGATGGAGGTGGGATAATATCAGGTGTTGTGTTATCAGGTGCATAGACTGAAGCAAGGTGTGTGAAATGTGTATAAGTGATGAAGTAATTTGGCTTCCTTTATAGATGACCAGGAGGATGAAGACGCTGTTGTCAACAGAATATCGTGAGTCAAGATGATTTCAGTAAACAAACAAAAACTTTTGAGTGAAGTAACATTTAAAAGGCACTATATATTTTATTTATTTATTTTATTTTAGAATTATTAATCTCGTCTGTTTTTTTGTGGGGGAATAAACGCATGTTTATATTTTATATCCGCTAATATATTTTTTCATTATCGCGTGTTGGTTGGACAGAGGAATGTAATAAATGTATTAATCCTGAAAATTAAAACGTGGAGTAATTATTGGTTTTGCAGCCATGCTAACAACCAATAACATAAATTGGACAAACAGGTTGGCGCTAATTTTCTGACGAGCTCTAACACTGAATGCGTCGGTTTGTATCAGCTTGACCACTCGTTTAGAATTACAGGACACATCATACTTGAGAGTGTCTGTTGTTGCCGCATCCCTTTTTGCGTGTTTCAGTCCAGCTAAGCGAAATGGGACCTTAGAGTCCATCATAAATTATGAACACGTACAGTTGATGAGTTGCTTTATGGATCTGGTGAGGTGGGGGATTCCGTTCAGCCCTTCTGAGGACCACCGAGCAGATGGTCAACCCCACCCGGGAGCAGTTTGATAACCGCATCCTCTGCATATGTAGAAACATAATTAGTCCATGTCTTTTAGTCTTGGGCGCCGCCTGGTTTAAATTTAAGAGTGGAATGATGATTGAATGTTTAGATTGAGTAGTCATTGCTTTAACTAAATATTGGTAACTTAATTCCCTACTTCCTTTTTTTACTCATTAATTCTTGTCACACTGTTAATTAAGTGATTATTAATCAATATAATATTGTAATCCGAAGTGAGTCCTCCAGTAAACGAGTAATTACTTTAAACATATTCTGTTGCTTTCCAATTCTGCATGTCTTGGTTTTACTATTTGTTAGTCCTAACTCGTGTGTGTGTGTGTGTGTGTGTGTGTGTGTGTGTGTGTGTGTGTTTATTTGATTCTATTTTCAGATTGTACTTGTGCACCTTCACCCTGGCAGTGTCAGGCGGTGCCGTCTTCCTACTGCCTTTCTCAATCATTAGTAATGAGATCCTGCTCTCCTTTCCCAAAAACTACTACATTCAGTGGCTCAATGGCTCCCTCATTCACGGTCAGTAGGTCTCACTCCGTCTTTCTTTAACTTCACTCGTTTGTTTTCTCTTCAGTCTGGGAGAGAAGTTAATCTGTATTGGATTGCTAAACTGCATCTAATGTTATTCTTTAAAACTCTTTCATTCGGATTGTGCCATTTATTTTAAAAAACCAACAAATGTATGGCAGTTTGAGTTTTATTTTATAAATCTTTGGAGCATGGATCATTTCAAATCTTAAAGCCCAGTCATGCAAACCCTAACAGTTAAGTGTTACAGTATATACGGTATACCGTGTTAATTCCGTTACTGTGTGTTATAGCGGCCACCAGGGGGCAGTAGCGTCCATGAGTTGGTCTTGAGTGACCACTCTGCAGCTCAAACCCAGTGTTTTGTACCACCTTATAGCAGCGATGTGATAATATTCAAATATACTACATGTTGACATTCACATGTTTGGTTTTTCTGCAGGTTTGTGGAACCTTGTGTCGCTGTTCTCCAACCTTTGTCTCTTTGTCCTGATGCCATTTGCCTATTTCTTCTTGGAGTCTGAAGGATTTGCAGGATCGAAAAAGGTAAAACTGGTCTGTTTATAGTAAAAACATTTATGGGCATCATTTCAAATTGTGTTTATCTTTTGTTTTTGATTGCGGTTGCATTAGAAATGGAAAAATAGAGATTGACACCGTGCTGATCTTCTAAAGTTTGCAGCAAACTTTATTTTTTTATTTTTTTTAATAATGATACATAAATTATTTATTCATCGTATGTCAGGTAAATACACAGCAATAGCAAATTGATTGTACCTCATACTGTGGATAATATATTTGCAGAAATATCGTGAAATATCACAATATACTTTTAGGGCCATATGCTGCTATTTTTGCTGATATAATTTCCCTACGGGATTATTAAAGTATTCTGATTCTGATCCATCCGAGCGGTTCCTGCTTAACAACAGCATCAGCAGGTGCCGAGTCTTTGCCCTCTGCCTGACTCGCACTACTGACTGTAACTGCCACCGTGGAAAGCTCATTAACCGTGGAACTGATTCTGGACTTCACCCAGCGCCACATCCTGACAAACCATTCCAATAAGGCCGTGGGCTGCAAACGCTTCAACGCTGCTGCATCGGCCCCGCTGATTTAAAGCCTGATTCCTTGTCACCCCCTTCCCAGCCCCCTAAAATAAAACTTCAAACGGACAGGCTAATAATCGAGTTGTAAGGCTCAGCGAACTTCCTTGTTTAATTGATTACCCCCCCCCCCCCCCCCCCCCCACCGCCACCACCCCCAAAAAAAAAAGAGGTTGGAAGCTCATGTTCCAAAAGTCCATAAAGTCGCAGCAACATGACGGCGCAATAGAGCCTCGCAAAATGGAGGGGGGGAAGATTTACTTTTAATACACCTCTATCCTGTGTCACAGTTTGAAACCTTTCTGGTTTATGTCCTTCTTGGCAAAGCCACATAAAAATTAGTCTGTACTGTAGAGTATAGCGAGTTCTTTTCTCCCTCAGGCCACTAATTTGCTTCGGTTGGATTTCTTCGGAAGAGGGCAGATCCTGATGTGTAGGGAGCAGGATGGCGGGCCTCTCTCACGTTCCTCCTTTTTGTTCTTTTTCATTTCAACGAGACTGTTTCTTGCTACTGATCTTCCATAAATGGCTTAGAGGGAAGCACTGTTCAGTGTTAAGCTGCACGTCTCTCGTGTGTTTGGGCTAAGGAACGGTCGGAGGTGACGGTCCTGTTTCACTTAAAAAAAATAAAAAAATAAAATAAAAATCAAGCCACCTGCAGAGTCGATCAGCCCGCGGCAAGAGGAATGTAAAACACAGATCTTAGTTTTTATAATGCAATATTATTCCTTTATCCTTACAACGGCATTAGACCACGATGTCACGAGATTTTATGTGGCATTTTTACCTCCTGAGCAAATGTTACGGCACTGCAATGTGCGGAAATGAAGCGAATGATTAATTTAACTACTAACACTCCAAGTCAGCCTCTTCATGTGGCTGCGTTTACTTTTGACGATGTAGTAAAAGACACCACCAGAATAAAGATGGAAATGTGGATGCCCCCCCCCGTCAAATGTTTACTGTTCAGCTCTTCAGAGGATCTGTCACCTGAGTGATTAATAGTTTCACAAATTGTCCAAATTGTGGATGAATCTGAGTGACTTAGGGTCTTCTTGATGTCAGATGTTATGATCCAGCTTTATTTGCTGCAGTAAAATGTCTCCCTCTTTACTGCTGCGGTCTCAAATCGGAGCTGCATCACTTAAGCGGCTGCAGGTCGGTGTTGTAGCTAAAGTGTTTTGGCTCAGATTATGGTTAACAATCGTCTCTGCCAATGTGCATTTGTGTAATTATCTAAAAAGTAGTATTATGAATCGAGTACTTTCCTTGAGATGTTTTTTATGCAGGAAAATATTCAAAAATGGTATTTATCATTGTCTACCAGTAGATGGCATGATAAAGACGAGAGCCGTCCTTGTCGCTCTCGTGTTTATTGAGGAGACCGGCTCGTTCCTACGAAGACATCAGCGCTTTGTTCAGGCTTCTATTTATATCTCGGTGGTTTAATAATAACCTTTGACAAGTATGATATCTTGAAGTTATATTTACTCTAAAGCGATTTGATCAAGATGGAAAAGTTCTTAGTTCTATTTCTAGTGTTTTCTATTCTTATTCTATACTTTCTTATTTTACTATCTCCAGTTTAAAAATATGAATTCACAGACGCAGATTGCGTTGCTAAGAATTTAAAGCGACGATAATTATCCAGTATAAGCAGTCGTTCTCGATGCTTCGACGTCCAGAAGCTATGTATATATTCTGAAGCTTTCGCATTGCCCTGAATAGTCTTTTGGTCTTACCCGCAGTATTGAAATGTGTTTGATCCTGAAACGAGTTGGAACGAGTCTGACCCCCCGAGTGACCCAGCGAAGGGCCAGCAGGTTTCATCTGGTAGTTAAAGAAACTCCTCATCAATCTCATCCTAAGCCCCGACCCGCCAATGATGAGAAGTGTGTTTATTGTGGAGGGAGAGGAGGGGAAGTGGGGGGGGGGGGGGGATGTCTCGCCGAGCAAACCCGCGTGGTGTTACTAAGATACTCCTCTTTGTTGGCGTTCCACAATGGGGCCTGGATATTTATTTCAAATCTCCTGCACATGCAGACATTTTTTCCCAGGCCTCCTTTCGGGCAGGGCCAGCCGGAGAATATAAAGTGGTGTTTACAAACCTTCCCTTAAGGTCACAATGTCTCCCTAAAGCTGCCCGTTACGATGTCCGTCGCCATGGCAACATATTAGTTTGAGTTGGGAATTTGCAAAAGGAACAAGCGAGTTGCGCAGGATTTTTCCGTCTTCTCATGACTCAGTTCTTCTAAATTAAATAAGAATTTCTGATGCTTAAACGGATTCTGCCCCCCCCCGCCCCCCTCCAATTTCCAGTTCTTCCTGATTTCGACGCGAGCTCATCAGTCAGACGTGGAAATAAAATTCTTAAATAGGTCGGCGCATTATTATGGTGCACTTGGTCATAAAATTGATTTGATGGCAAGCGGCTTCCCTCTTTGAAAGAGTTTTAAATTATCCGGTTAGTCAGTTATTAGAGGAGAAGGGAAGCAGGAGATTTAAGTCACCCCCCCCCCCCCCCCCCCCCACACACACACATACACAAAAAAAAGATGAACTTCCACCATGTTTTCTCTTTCTTGACAACTTCCCGAAATCCTTCCTCCGCCCGAATGATACGACGTGATGCTGATCATTGTCATGCTCTCGTGTCGTTGATGCTTTATTAAGACGTGTTATTACGAGTCTTTAGAAGTTCATTGTGCAGCTTTACTGGGGAGAGTCCCGCTCCTCTGCTTTCTGTCTTTGACACGGTCACTGCGCTGCGGCGAACTGGCTGAAGGATACACTAATAAGGTCCCTGGGCATCTGGCATGTCTTTAGTAAAGAGGGCCCCCCCCCCCGCCCCCCTTACTTACTACACTCTTGGCCCTTGTTCTCCACACGCCTGACAGTGAGCAGAAGGATGGCCTGCAGGATGATCTCTGCCTCCACCCGCTGACCGGCCAAGGATTGATGGTGGCAACGAGGAAGCTTCCGCACCACCCATCACTCTCTCTTTGTCCGATTCTCTTTATTTCTATTTCACCCCCCCAACGTTCAACGCCGCGCCGCTTCTTCCCGAGTGTCATCGCTCGCGCTCGCTCACTTCTCCAGCCAACCTCCACAGGTGAACCCGACGACGGCAGATTGAACCGGAGTTGGTCTACAGCACCGATCGCTAGGCCCTCTTCGTCTTAGTGCAATTAGGTGGATTTGGAGGTTGATTTACTTCCCTGGTTGTGTGTGTGTGTGTGTGCGTGTGTGCGTGTGTGTGTGTGTGCGTTTCTGTGTCCATATTTGTGTGATAGTGATTACTTTGCTCTTTCGCACTCCATACATTTCTTGGAAGTCTCTCCAGCTTTGTTGGAGCATAACTGCAGTTAACCCGCCCCTCGCTCAATGTCAGTGTGAGGATCAGGGGATGCTGAATATTTCAGAGCTGCTATATTTAGAGGTAGTTACACATTTAGAACGGCAAGAATAGAAACTTTCAGCTGGCGCTCTAAATGCTAAGACAGAGATCTGTTTCCTTTCTCTCCAGTTTTACCTTCGATCCGTGACGATTATTTGGATTTTCCCTCTTTTTTTTTTTATTTTTTTGCATGCATTTGAGCTTTTGCATTAATGAATCGAATGACCTTGATTTGCCTTCGCAAGACTATTTAAGAATAGACATAACATTTAGTGTGCGATGCCATTGTTGACCTCTTTCTTCTGCACAGCCAGATCACATCTGACGCAGTGAATTGTTCTCCCAGAGAGGCAGGGACCAGGGATGATAGTAGGGGAGGTGACAAGCATTGCTTTTTGCCCTAAATGATCTGAATGGGTAATGATTTGAGTCTTATAAATGATTGAGAGACCTTTCTAAAGGGAATACACCTTCAGCATGGCATTGGCAGCTTGTTAAGGCGGACCGGTGCGCTTGAGTGGACGTCCCCCCCCCGTCCCCCCATTTGGCTTCTGCCTGTCCTGATGCATCCTTAAGAGAGCGCGTGTGGGACGTGGCTCAAGTCCCTGAAAGCATTCCTCTCTCACCTCTCTCACCTCTGGGAAATGAGATGTGCTCAGATGTTGACTCTTCTCCTCCGTCAGTCGCTTGCGCTCTGTTCTCTCGTTCCTTATTTCTCTCCATGTCTTCCTTTCATCTCCCTTTTTTTATTTTATTTCAACAGTCTTAAATGTTCTCCCCACTGCTCAGTTCTGTTCTGTGCTGACTAAATAAAGGCCATAGAGGCCAATTAACCTCTATAGCGCTGCCTGTGAAATGACTGCAGTGTCCGGCTTGGCCACATCCAGACCCTGCCGCCTTTCCCCTCTGTTTCTCAAGAAAGTCTCACTCAAAGAGGCTTTTCTAGAATATCGCTGGAAGAGGAGGCAAGAGGTAGTGAAAGAATGCTGTGTGTGTGTGTGTGTGTGTGTGGGGGGGGGGGGGGGGGGGGGGGGGGGGGGGTTCATTGTTAACAATGAGATGAATACGTCAGAGTTCCAAATCCCTGAATTACTACCCAGCAAGTGGTTATAAGAAAGAAAGATGGGGAAGGCCTCTCTTATAAGTGATCCAAATTGTGAGGCGATCACTAAAATGGTTTTGGTGACAATATGCAGGGAAATTAACAAAAAAAACTTTATTTTATCTTCACGATTGAACCATTTCCATTCTATAAAGTGACTTGATTAATGAGGAACTTGAGCAACAAAGAGACCACCTTCGCGTACCTGTTGGCAAATAATGAACAGCAACCACACAACCATTATGTTAGCTGGTAACAAATTGCTCGCATGTACCCAATTTAAGCAGCGCTCCAAAAGCAGGGAACCCTTGTTATCCCGTGCCTGTTAGCCTACCTGACATGTGTATGAGCACGCCTATCCATCTTGCAGTGCTAGACAGCTCGGCTCTCCAGTAGGGGGGGTGGGGACTGTGTGAACAGGTAAAGGGGGACTTTATTAACCACTCAGCAGTTTGTGACCCGGAAAACCCAAATTACCCCAAAACCCTCTCGTCGGCGCAGCCCTGGACACGACCGCGGTGCTGAGGGAGCTCTAATCGCTCCCAGATGGGAGGTGTGCTATTGATCCCAGACAGTAGCTGACCCAGCCAGGTCTCATGCTCCTTACTGCACCCCCTGCCCCCATCTCCTTAAATGCATGTCCTGCATGTTTGCTGAGAATAGAAATAGAGGCGCTTTAATACGACAGCTAAAAATCTGATCTGCAGTGTGTAACGGGACACATTGTGGCTCAATGCAACGAACATCCATTTGATTAATGTGTCTCTGGTGCATTTTGATATAAAACACTTGTTTTTTCATGATGAGCATTAATTTAATGTTTGTCTTTCTTGTGCATTTTGTCTTTTGTCAGGGCATTAAGGCACGCATCCTCGAGACCTTCGTGATGCTCTTCCTGCTGGCTTTGCTGATCCTCGCATTGTGTGGGTAGCATCTGCACTTATTGACAACGACGCAGCCAGTATGGAGTCGCTCTACGGTATGTTGTTACAAGATTTTGTGTCATTTGTATTCATAAATCTCATGTATTATCTTACGAGGAATACTAAAAATTCTCTCTCACAAAACAAAACTGAAATCTTGTTGCATAATATAAAAATCACAGCTATTTATGGTTGGACGCACTTTGTGCCTACTCTATTTTGGGCATGACGCGGCACGTTTATGTATTTTTCTGTAGATCTTTGGGAGTTTTACCTGCCCTACCTCTATTCTTGTATATCTTTGATGGGAGGACTGCTTTTGCTCAGTGAGTAAACAGTTTGCTATTGCCAAATTAATTTGCCTGAACAATCAAGCTAATCACTCTTGTTGTCTGTAATATATGTAGTGTGCACTCCCGTTGGACTGTCCAGGATGTTCACCGTCATGGGCCAGTTACTAGTGAAGCCAACAGTAAGTAATTATTAGAATTTAAAACTCGGCTTTCCCCTGAAGAGATGCAGAGTTGAACTCCGACACCTCTGCTGAGACCTTCAGGCCACGTTGCACCTCCGCTCCATAAGATGTTTCTCAGTCAGCCATTTACATTCATGACAGAGGACTACAAATACATCACCAGCTCATCTGCCATCTCTTCAGTCCCACTTTGGGCCTAATTGTAACCCATTTCGTCTCTTCCTCCTCCTTTAGATCCTGGAGGACCTGGATGAGCAGATTTACTGCATCCATTTGCAGGAGGAAGCCCTTCAGAGGAGATTAAACGGTATGTCTTCGGGAGACGTGCCGGCATATTATAGAGGAGGGGAGGGGTTGACGGCCCTATTGGGCGTGATGGAGCGCGCTACGCTGGAATCAATTAGCATTGGAAATTCAGCCACACACACACACACACACACAGAGGCAAAAATCCACTCACACTTGACACTGGCCTTTCCCCAGCACTCTCTTAGTCTCATAACTTTCTGCTAAAGGGCGATGCAGCCGCCATGGCAAGGACCATATTTTATGTTTAGGAAGTTTTTAAGGATCCATTTAAGGCACTTCAGTGCTACTGTCACTAATAGCGAAATGATTGCCTCATTTTGTGCCAGGCCCAGAAAGGTAGTCTGGGTAATAAGATGGAAATTAAATCTTTTACAAGAACCTTTGGCTAGGCCCTGTGGACATTTAAGCAAGTCTTCAGAGACCATGCAGGAACTACATACGGATCTCCGGATGCCGGCATAGAGTGAAAGTTTACGGATACGGACGGTGTTTTCTTATAAAACCTCCTCTTTTCGTGTCACGGCCGCCTTTGTTTCTGAATTCCTTGTTTGATGACATATAATCTCAAAAAGCAGGAAGTATTTGGGCCAAATTCCTAAACCTACTTTTACATTAACTCAAGCAAGCAGCCAAGTATACAGATGTGAGAAAATGACGAAGATGTGCATCTTTACAAACCAGGGAGGTAAGGAGATCACTTCCTGATAGCTCCATGTTTTTAAATGCTTTGCTGGTCACCTCCATAGACTGCCACCAATGCGTATGGTTCCTTAGGGCTCATTCCACACGGCCCTTCTTTGAAGTAACCGATAGAATAATTGTAATCTGTTCCTTCCCATCTTCAACGGTGTTTGATCTTTACAAGTCTGTGAGGCCCCCCAAAAAATAAAACTAGTGGACAGCATCTCTGTGCAAAGAGGCCAATAAGCAATCCACTATTGCCTATTAAGAAGGTAGCTGTAGACAAAGTAAGATGTTGCTGTGAATGTATTTTCGTACATACTGTAGGTACATGTACACACGTTCGAAGTCCACGCGCACACTCGGGCCAGAGTGGCTTTCTTTGATCTATTGAGAATGCTGAGGAGACGGCGGTTCAGGAACAGTTCACAGGACACACTCCAGAGGCGAGCGATGTTGTCTTCTTGCTTCACCTGTGTCTGCTCTGCATTGCGCTCCCCCAGCAGATTATCCTCTTAAACAGTTTGTGTTTGTAGATGTGGACTGTTGAGCCACAGCGGTGATGCATTTATGTTTATTTACACATCTGGACCTTTGTTGTCCTGCCTTTCGACATGGCTGACCGGTTGTTGATTATTTTCTTTTGTAAATCGTGCTGATCCGGAGGTCATGGCTTAAACTGACTGATTGAAAATTTCTGTTTTCCCTTTCAGGGTGAAAAGCTTCTTACCTTTAAATCTTGAGGAACAATTGTAGCAGTTACTTTCAGAATCCTACAAATTATGTATTTAAGTTTACATTTACAAAACTTACTCAGATGATATAGGTGATATTTATGGTTATTTTTATGCAAAAATGGCCAAAGTAAAGAGGCTACAACCTAATTCCTGACAATTTCCCCCAATCAAATAGCCACAGTGGAAACAGGCATCAATGACAAGCACACATCCCCATACTGTCCTCTCAAAACCCAGAGTCCCTGTCCGGATGCTATGCGGCACACTGACCTTGCCGGTGCCTCTGTTGTCTCAGCGTGGCGTTTAGTATTTGTGCGGGTGACGTAATGTTTCGAGTGGTGAAGGTTGGGGAGGATGCTTTGAATTACTCCAGGCCTTCCTGGATGCCAGAATCCTCACTCAGCATCTCTGCCTCGCTGTAACTCAGCCTTTTAGTTGATGGTGCCAGCAGATGGAGAGTCCAAGGACACAGGTTGCCCCTGCCGAAAAACACATGCAAATCACCCATGAGGCAAAAAGAAAAAAAACCCAATTAGGTTTAGGAGTGACGTCATTGCAGATATTGCAATCCTCAACAAGTGCTAATGCTATCTGTGTTAGCTTAGATCTGCCACGTTTATGGCAATTAACGTATTATACATTTGATCAATGATTAAAAACTGCAGATGGCAGGTGAAGAAAGCCTTTGGATAGGTGATAGATTAGTTCACGGGTGACGTTTCAGTTTGCTGAACTGTTCCTGACATTTCCTGTTGTGTTGTGACCGCATTTGCTTGAAGGGTTCAAACTTTCCCTGCTTAGATCTCGGGACAGCTCTGGCTGTCTATCTCGCTTCTCCTGCCTACTTAACCTCATCCAGACAGGGAGTGTCGTAATGACGGAGGGAAGGAGGAGGGTTTGATCAAAGTGATTGGTCATTCACTCGCGTAACAAAGATGAAAGATGGTATTTTTATTGCATGCTAGTAACAGTGTAACGCTGAACTAATTGGTCTTGATCTGCTAACCCCCCCCCCCCCCCCCCCGGGAGATGCAAAGGGTTATTCCTTCACTTTGGCTCGGAGGGCTCTTCTACGCTGCTGCCACAGGCTGGAAGGAAAACAGACTGAAACAGATAAATTAGTCCTAAATGAAGCCGTCCTTGTGGTTTTCCCGGAGAATCCCTTTTCTGACTTCTCCAGCTCAACTCGACGAGTTGCGGCATGCGCTCGACGGCTCCCAACGCAGGAGATTGTTTTTACTTGTTTGAGATCACATTGTTGTATTCTGAGAAGGACTGCTTGCTTTGATGGGATTTCTTAACAATAAGTTAAATACCATTTGCCGAGGCAAAATGAGAGACGCTAACATCCTCTATTTTCTCTGGCTCGGGTTCCTTCTTTACGGATTTGAAGAAGTCTTTCAGAACGTAATATGTGCATTTTTAGACTTCATGATTAAAACATTTATGAACAAAATAATCTGCAAATTCATACATATTAGAATAATCATCAGCTCCAGTCCTAAACATGCAACAAATTTCATTAAGTGCAAGGCTTCTGTTTCTGCAGGATCATCCACTCACGCTTACACTCGAGGAAGCTTTACTCACCAGCTCAACAAAGAACTCGACAGTATTAGAAATCAGAAGAATAAATTAGGTAAGTATTTGCAATATCTGAAAGTCTTCATAGATTTTGTCTGAAGACCTTGAATTGTCATGGAAATGCATGCCAAAACGTTTTCTTTTTTACATATTGCTGACAGGCAGCCGCTTTCTCCACGTCTGCTTTAATTTCTTAATTTGGACTTCGACCAGAACCGCTTGATAATTTCCCATCCATTTTAGGATATTACAAATGAGGCCCGAGCCTTTTGGGGAGCGGGGTGGGGGGGAGAGAGCACAAAGGCACTTAGGATATTGGACGAGATGCAAACTTTATATTGTAGCAAGCCTTTTAGTGATGTCATTAATTTAGAAGGATGGTGCATATAAAGTGCATTTGGCAAACTTCTTGTGCATGCAGGGTGGGTTCGCTTTGAGAATAAGGAGAACTAACAAGGTTGGAAAATGAGAAAGAAAGTCAATATGGCAAGGAGTATAGGGCAGGCCAGATACACAATGGGGCAGTGGATGTCCATCACAGAAAGAATAATGTCATGTGGTCTCCAGGCTGTCAGCAGCGTCTCTGAGATGTAAAAAAAAGGAGAGGAAGATAGAAATGTTTTGAGATCTTTGGTGAGCACATAGATTAACAAGTGGGTAAAAGTAGTTTGTAATACTCTTAATCTCTAAACCTGGAAAGTGAAATTGCTGCTCATACGTATTTTATTACACGTACAGAGGAATCTCCTATTTTGTCTCCATCGCATTCTGTCACAGAGAGAAGAAAGAAAGCGTCAGGCTGGGAGAAGAACTTGTTGTATCCCATAGTGATGCTGATCCTGCTCGCGGGAACGGTGAGTGCAGGGCCTGACCTATCGTTATACTCAGACTGTTTGCTCAGCCTGGCTGGGGGGGGGGGGGGCACTGCCGCTGACACGCAGCATCTCAAACCCCATCCTCAAACGGTTTCTCAAGTCCTGGGTGTGGAAAGTACTTTTATTTAATAGCTGCTTAAGACATTGCTGAATAGTCCACATGCAGCAACTGGGATTTTCCACAGATTATAGTCTGGAAATACTATTTATGCCCTCTGATATAGTTTGATTATGCAAGAAAGGCCGTGTGAGGAACATGACACGTGCATCGAATAGCCTCCGTGTTGTTCAGGCTTTGAGAAGCTTAATGTTGGAACAGTTTACGGTCACAAGGTGGTCATTATGCATTACCATGCAGATCAGCAAGGCCTCCATAGTTCATTAATATTATAGCGGAGGCTACTTTCAGTGCTTTCATTAAACAAGTTATCATCCTCTCTGTCCGCAGACCATCTCCGTCCTGATGGTGGCATTGAATATCCTCTACCTTCTGGTTGATGAGACTGCCATGCCCAAGGGATCCACAGTAAGCCTATTGTCTCACTGAAGTACATCTGCTCTCCCCACATGCACACACCAACACACATCCAGTAAACTGCAGGAAGAGCCTGCCTATCAGACCTGCCATGTTCCCGGCGGAGACATAAATCAAATTCCGGATATGCTCAGATGTTGTAAGAAAAAGCCCGACAAGATGTTAATCAGACCCCAACCTTGTGCCTCTGGTTTTGTTTTGGAAGCTCATTGAAAGTCATTTCACAGTTGTGTGCAGATTCAATGAGGTTGCTACGTGTCTCAAATTCACAGTGTGTGAATAAAGCTGCTTTTTTCTCTCACTGCAAAGGCGGGGGGGGGGGGGGGGGGGCAGGTAAAGGGCTCTGAGTGTGAGGCAGGCGGACAGAATGGGGAAGGCTCTCAGAGATTCTCATCTCTGCCTAACATGCAACGTGCTTTAAGCTCTCCTTATCTCATTTGCAGTGACAGGTGTGTGTGTATGTGTGTGTGTGTGTGTGTATGTAGTTGCATTCTTGTTTGAGAGGGGGGGCAACAGAATGTATCCTATTTCTACCTCGTTTCATTTCGCATCTCGCGGGCAACTGACAGAGCAGCCCTCGACACTCCGATTATTTTATTGAGCTGAAATGTTTCCTTTGGAATGACGCGTCTCGAAGCCGTTCTCCCTGGCAGCGTGGCCTTACTAAATGGTTTATGTGTTTCTTAAGCTGGATGGAAGCCACACTTCTGATCTCATAGCACTACGAGGGATGGGGGGGGGGGGGGAGATCTCTTGCGTCAAAAAAATCAATACTGATATGATATTCCATCTCTCCACCCTGTTAGCGTTACCCTCCAGCTCTCAAACTATCTGCCCCTCTAGCACAAAAATTCCGTCAGTCACCCTCACGTGGTCTGGAAGGAGATAACGACAGAGGAGAGAAAGTGATATAAAGAAGTAGATAGTGTCTGCGGTCTGGAGGAGGCGCTGTCGGAGCAAAGCGACTGTGGGAAAGTCAAATGAGGCTCCGATTTGGTAATTGTTATAGGGCAAGAACACAATGGAAGTGCCCTGTCAATGTTTGTCTTCCCTGCCTTCCGAGCATCCTGCCTCGGCATACTGAGCAGTTTTCCAATTTTCTAAAGCAAAGGATGGGATGATGAGAGAGAGAGCGGGGAGGACAAGCAGGTAGCTGGAGAGGAGATGCTATAGAAACAAGGGGGGGAGGAGAAAGGAGGAGGGAAACTGGAAGTGGAACTGCCTCTGTCAAAGGACACAGTGTTTTACAGCTTGATTAACACACACCATCAGGGACCAATAAAATTGTTATTGCAGACTCTCCTCTTCAGTAGCGACCACACTTGACACGGTATTTTTAAAAATGGACAATTATCTGCAATTGGACAGCAACTTTTAGCTCACAGCAGTTGCCCTTCTCTAAACAGCTTCAGTTTCCCTCTGACAAGCAACCCTCGGCTATGACCTTTAAAGTTTTATTTGTGGGTAAAAAAAAAAAAAAAAGCCTTTTGAACATTTGGTTTTTGATCTGCAGTCAAAGACATCTCTAGCGTCAATTTCTCAAGTCATTTCCCATAAAGCAAAGCTTTCTAAACATTGTAGGTGAAATTGTGGAACACTGAGTGAAAGATCTTGGTGCATTTATACTTTCTTTTGTGTGTAGCGTCAAATACTTTAGCGCATCTGAGTAAGCCGACGCATTCAAGTGACGGTTGCGTTGTATCATTACTTAGAGAACCTGCCCGAGGTCAGTCGGTGCTTGTCAAGACAGTTTTATTTACACGCGGTGCCAAATAACAGTAAAATGCTGACGACCTTACCGGCGGACCGGTAATGCAAGGTGTTAATCTTACAAGCAACAAATGCAGTGCGTCTGCTGAGAGCCACGGCAGCAGCTGCCAGTCTCCCTCAGCCTCTGTCTCTGACACAAACAAACTCCATCACCCTTCCCGCTGCTGGAATTAAGATTGAAAGGAGGCGCGCTGTGAATGCTAGTTGTCCTAAGCGCATGCATAGATGCATATTGCAAGTGCATAAACGCATTTTCTTAATGCATGCTGCCCTCGCTCCATTAATAAATAACATCAGATGCCGTCTGCTAATTCCCCACCTAAGAGAGAGAGAGAGAGAGAGCACTGCGCCACGGCTCTGCAGCGAGCTCCCCGAGATGACGGTGACATAAAAAGGCATGAAAACAACCTTGCTGCAGGCTTTTTCTTTTTTTTCTTTTTTTTTGTATTCAAGTACAATTTGAGGTAAGGACAGTCGGTGCTGGTCGGAAAGACATGCAAAAATAATGAGGGGAAAAAAATACAGAAATGACAGATATTAAAATTATGATTCAGACCGTACATTAAATATACAAACTGTATAAAAAGCTGAATATGAGTTTTCGGTTGTTTGGTAAACTTATGAGAAGGATTTTAAAAGCAAGTCATCTCCATTTACTTTTTCTTCCCGGACATAAAGTACGATACTGAATGTGCCACTGATCCTTCGGTGGATCAAACACGAAGCCAAGTCTCATAAAAAAAGATATGAATCATTTGACAGCCCTTTTCCCCAGCAGAAATGTCAAAAAGCTTGGGGGTGGGTTTCAAGTACTGGACGGGGGGGGGGGTAAACCTGGTGTGTTTGCTGAATTATTTGTTTTGATGTTTTGATGTTTTCGGCATGCTTTTGTTCTGTATACTTCTCCTACTAAAAGCTGTTTTTTTGTTTGAACACCTGTTCACATATCGCATGATCGACAGCGATTTGAAAAGAGTCCTCTTTCATCTTGTTCCATTCATTACTTAGCCAATTCGATTCTGTCTTTCTCAAGTGGGGGAAATTCTTTGTGCGCTGCGTACTTACTTTGCAGAAGTTCTGTAATTACATGTATGTGTAACTGCCTGCAGTGCTGTCGTTTCCTTTTTTAATTATTATTTTTTTTGTGTAAGATCAGGGTGTGATGACATTGAATAACCCAGTTTTCTGTCTGTGTCTTTCAGGACCGAAGGATTGGGAACACTTCCCTGTCGACGTTCGGCTTGGCTCGAGCAGCGTTGGAGATCATTCTCATGTTGTATCCTTCCAGTTCCGATCCCTTCATCTTTTAGCCCTTTTTTCCATCGGTGGCTGAAATAGCAGGCTTCACGACCATTTTCAAAACGAGCTTTGTTTAATCGGAACGTAGTTCAGCCGGACGCCTTCCGGAGGACGCGTTGTGTTGTTTCGTCACCTTTTTTTAAATCGAATCTGAAAAGGTGGAGACTTGGGATGCTTCAAAGGACAACTCAATGAAGCTGCTTGTGTCTCCAGTGTTTTTGGTCCTTAATTCTTTCACTAAACAGCTACTTGATGGTGTCCTCTGTTGTTGGCTTCTATAGCCTTCGCCTCTTTCAGGCGCTCACACCCAGGAAGGATGACACAACCATGACAACGGTAAAGTTCAGATTGAATGACAGGGTGCGGGGTGAAGTGGGGGCAAGGCTGCCGAGATAGCTCCTAAGGTGCTGATGAGTTTGGAACCCCCCCCTATTTCCTCCTCTTTCTCGCCTTCCTCTATGCTTGGAACTCCTGCCGCTCGCTAATGTTTTCCTCAGGCCCCTCAATGGCTTTTGGTCGATCTGTCCAATATTTGTTTGTGGGTTGTGCAAACACTGGCAAAGTGAAAGCTCCTTTCTTTTACATCAGAGGGAGAGTGGGCTTTTTTTTTTTTTTTTTTGGTGGGGTAGGGGTGGAGGATGTGTGCTCTGTTCGGCCCATAGTGGCACTCATTCACTTGGTAATGAGTTTGGGAGGGGTGAAGCTTGTTAACTAGCCATGACGCTCCAGTGAAAGGTTTTGAAGGGACAACAGAGAGAACCTGGTAATGAGCAACTTCAGAGGTTCTAATTGTGCAATATGTGGAACCAATTTAACATCAAGTGGTGTGTGTGTGGGGGGGGGGGTGGTGGCTAAAAATGATAGTGCCACAGGTTCGGGGGGGGTGGTGGCTAAAAATGATAGTGCCACAGGTTCCTCACTCATCTCAAATGTTTCTTACAGTAAAAAAAAAATGTTTTTTGAGAGAGCTTAAATGTGAAGTTTAGTTGTTCTTGATTTGTAGATCATCGGTTGCTGCGTGTCCCTCCTGGTCCTGAGTTCAGCCCTACCAGTGATGTCCAGAACTCTGGGTGAGTACCAGTGTGTGCTTTAGGGGGGTGTGAGTGAGTATGCTGATTTCAAAGTTCCCACCTCGACTTTGTGTACAGATTAAATATTTTTAGCCGCAGTTAACATTCTGAGATATACAGGCTTTGAAAGATCAACGGCAACTTTCAGGGCTGTATTTGGTAGCAGACCATCGAGGCTGAAATCTTTTAGTTTCCCGTAGTGACATCATAGGCGGACGAAGAGGTATAGGTGACAGGACTATCATCCCAATGAGATTTATAAACAGACCATCAGAGTGGGGGAAATGGAACAGTAAAAATATCAACGGGTTTTGCTTCGACACTGATTAGATTAAAGATTAATATTTGAAGAGAAAATGGCCTACGAGCTGAAGACTAATGACGTGGACGGTTACGTGAGATTTAGAGCTGCAGTGCGGGACGTTGTCATTTAAATAAACATCCGTTACATCCAAGCCCATGCAAAACATCCAATCCTGATGCGTTATGGATGCCTGACCTGCTGCCTTCTAATGTCTCCCACTCGCCATTTCAAATGCCAGGCAACCCCCACCCCCCCCCCTGTCCCAATTCGATTTTCTCAAATTACCAAACCCAGATCAAAACCTTTGCAAATAGAAATGGATGTAGCCAGACCACAGTGGCAAGCTGCATCAACGGGGGTCTCCATCTATCTCTATCTCCGTCGCACTCTCTCCCTCTTTCTCTCTGTCTGTGTCTTCACCGGCAATTTTGTTAAAGGTCCTTGATGCTCGCAAACTGCTTACTGCGGCTGTAAATATGTCTCTCTGGACACTGAATCGATCGGCCCAATCTAATTGACAACAGCGGTTGTGAAGATGTTCCAGGAGATGCAGAATGCAGACCGACCCGTGTATGTCTACAAAGAGATGACTGCTGTGATTAATAGGGTTCACGTACACTTATTTCCTTATTCCTGCAAAGAGTATATCAAAGAATTACTCATGGAGAGAGTAAACTGCCTTCGGCGCAGATGGACTGTCAAACTGTAACAGTCATGTTGTTAGCCGAGCGCTTTCTGACCCATTTTCATTGCCTTGGATCTCTGTCCCTCACAGGTATCACGAGGTTTGATCTCCTGGGGGACTTCGGGAGATTTAATTGGCTTGGAAACTTTTACATTGTTCTTTCGTACAACCTGCTGTTTGCGGTCGTGACAACGCTCTGTCTTATAAGAAAATTCACCTCAGCGGTTCGAGAAGAGCTTCTGAAGGCCTTTGGTAAGTCTAAATGTTTTTTTCTGTTGTCCGCTTTACAGCGCTGAAAATGAGTAATCACATTTTAAGATAAAGAGTACATTGAAATGGTGTTTATTTACTCTGAGATGGCCCGACCATTACTGACGATAAAAGAAATTGCATTACGCTGTAATGTGCTATGCTACCAGTGGTGTCATGCTTGATACACAGGCTGGGATAGGGTTAGAAAATGTCAGATAGAGGCACTGAGGGGAAAAGAAGCACATCAATACTTCTGTCTAAGTGAAAGTCTGAGGCCTTTTAATGAGATTTCTCTTCCTTATCTCATCTTGCCCAGGTCTGGATAAATTGCAACTGTCAAACAGTCCCACAGACCCTGAATCTGGGAAGCTCTCGGCCAACGGGCATCAGAAAACTCTGTGAAAGCGACAATCGATCAACACACACACACACCTTAGCACAGCCAAAGGGAGATTTCGACAGACTGCTGAAAAGTGAAAGGGATTGGATGGAACTTAATAAACCCGGGCAGTGTCTGATGGACGCTGCAAATGGAGGCCGAGAGCAATTTAGCTTCGTGACATTCCATCCTCTGTGTCTCGGATAGAAGCTGGGACAGAGCCAGGGATGAGACGCAGGAGCGAAACGGACTGGTATCACTGCAGTGACCTTGATGTTGACCTCAACTGCGACTGTGACTTTAAACTGGGGGGGGGGGACTCTTCCTTACTCCCCCATTGCTAGCTAGTTATTTTCTTACCACTGCACTATATAGAAAAACAGGTTCTAGCTCATCACCCTGCTTCTCCTCCTCTGTTCTCGGCTCTCTGGTTTTTAATGTCCGTACATCTGCAGTGTGTGATCTCCAGTCGTCGGTCTCTCATTGTGTGAACTGATACGAGCGCAATAACGTGTCACCTGCCATTTTTCTTTTTTTAATTCTAAATTTGAAAGTAATAAGATCTGTGAAGCATTTGGAAAAGCACCCGTCACAGCCAGTATAATTAACATTATATAAATTAGCACCATCATTACTGATACGCCTCCGGATTTTTACCTCTGTCATTCATCTTTTTATTTGGCTTTACTCAAGTGTGCTTTAACTTTGATGTCAATTTATATAAAGTCTGGTAACTTTTTTTTTTTTTGGTGCTCGAGATCAGACTTGAGCTACTCTACACATTTGGGTGTTGCATCCACTTTGGCTCCGGTGAGGAGAGAATAATTTTAATGCACTTGAAGACGATTCTGTGGTTGTATTTCCTAGCATTTTATTATGCATGTTAAGAAAAATGTCTACATTTTTGCTCTGTCCAAATCTTTTTTATTGTAGATTCACAGGGCACAGAAAGATTTCTCATTTGTAAATTGACGTGTACATATTATATTGTGTTTCATACTTTTGCATTGTTTGGGTTTAAATACCAGACTCTCATGGAGCCCACGGAGGGTCTGTACATTGTTGTTCATGTTTTTTTCTATGGACACCTTAAACTGATGCAAAACTGTTAACAATTGCCAGACACAGAATGCACGAGTGAAAAACGTGCAACTCTGCAGGCAGTAGAAAGACTTGGTTACTCAGGCCCCATTTACTTGTTCTTTTATTGCTGCATAACCAGAACTGTGACGTTCTTTGTCTCCAGAACCACCTTAGATGCCTTATGGAATGAGCATCTCGCAGTCTGGACGTTGTTTCTCGTTCTGTGTTGTTAGATTTACTATGAATGTTGTCACTCTTCATCTTCGTTACCCATAAAGCATAAACGCTTATTAAAACGGGGGTTGATTGATTGGATGATGTTGGTTTTAAGGTGTTTCAGATGTTTTAATGACAAAAAAAAAAGTATCTTGGTGAAATTTTACCTTACATATGCATTTGAAACGTATTCTTAAGGATAGGGAACGGTTTAGGTTGAAGCTGTCTGCCATTGCATTGGAGCTAAAGAATATTTGGAACTTAACTTAAAAAAACAACAACCTCAAAATGAAGCCATCTTGTCTTGTTAACAAATAATAATTGAAGGATGATCTATACATACAATTTTTGTTCAATTTAGATTTTATGGACATGAAAATGAAAACTCAAACATAACCCAAAGAGAGGACTATACTATCCTGAGTCACTGGAAAATCGAATATAAACTGCTGGATTAATTAATGAAGTGAGGGGGGGTTGCATCAAGATGAGATGATGCTCGTCTTTCATCATGGTAGTTGTGTGCATGTGTTTAGCAGAAGACTCGTTAAACTCTGTTCTGTGACTCGTTACACTCATAATTCATCACACTGATGCTCACAGTAGCTTCTGATTAAAAAAAGTCAAAGGGCCATTTTCTATTAAAGTAAGTGTTTCTGGTTGCCTTCAATGTTCTTCTGTGAGGGTTTCAACAGTAGGGTTGGTCTGTACTCTGGGTAAGGTAGCTTTTGATTGTCAGTCCTCTGCATTTAATTTGGTGAATGTATTTTTTTTTTTTTTTTTTACAGTTTCTCAGTTTGCTAAATTTCTGTTTTATTTTTGATGTTTCTGTGTTTGCAAATAAAAGTACAAAACTGCTTTGTGAATTTTCCTTCAACGCGAATCATGTATGGAGTTGGCCTTGAGCCTGTTAGCTTAGCATAAAGAAAGCAGAGGGGGGGGGGTCCTCTCTTCTTACCATCCTCGTGCTACTATCTAATTTCACCTTATTTAACAAACATCTTACTTTTAACAAGGAAGTGAAAAAGCATCTTTCCCCAAAATGTACATTTTGGTCATTGCCTTCATCGCATGCTCTGTTAGATGAGTTTTTTATGGTAGATGGATCTGCACAGCGGACAGGAAGGTTTGCTCTCTGGAGAGAAGCTCTCAAAGGCCTCCAGGCAGAGCTGATGGAACGGGTGGGAGCAGGACAGAAGAACGGTCCTGCTCTGGTGTCGGTGGGTCGATGGAGCTGCATCCGGGATACACAAGGCGTTCAGGCAGATGGGGCAGTCCTTCACATCTCTCTGGGTAACCTTTCAGAGCGGAAACAATCGATGCAAGTTAGTCAGGCGTTTCTGCATCACCTGATGATTGGAGACGAATGACTGTACTCTGCCTTTTCGTCATAAAGCACCAATGGCAACTTGCTAAGCATGTACATTGGCCTCTAAAAATAAAGGCAGCTTCCTGAATTTTACATAACAAGCTGTGTGCTGTTTTATAAAGTCCCCCCCACCCCTCTGAAAAAGGTGCAATGTGTGTATTGAAAGCATATTCACTGTTTAGTTCTTCATGTAAAGTCGTTGCCACTCCTGCCTTGTGCTTAACCTTTTATAGACCCCCTCTATAGTACTGGCTGCAGTTTTTTTGGTAGGGGGGGGTAGCCACACCAGGATGAAACATTGGTCTAGGTTCTGTGCAGCTCGTTTCTGACCTGGATCTGTATCCGGTCCCAGTCTTTCTCCTGAGGTGCAGAGAGGCACTTTCCCTCCAGCTGCTGGAACACTTTCCTGCTCGATGACAGCGAGCGGTTGATATCGCGCAGAAAAGCCTCCGTGTCAGTGCGACAGTATCGGACAAAGCTGTCATTCAACTCCTGCAACTAATTAGAAAAAAAAAAAAAAAAAAAAAGGAAATTAGTGGCACAAAGAAGGCATGTTTCATTCAGATGCACAATAGAGTGGTTTTGTCGGCACAGGCTAATTGTGCTTGTGTATTGTAACGGCTGAGGCATGCTGACAGGCTTGTGCCTGTTTAACAGCTGGATCAATACAGTCGTGTCTCCCACTAACATGGACAATTAATGGAAACCATGGAAAACATAGAAACACCCTCATGTCTGACACTTTTATAGATCAATTCCAGGGTTTTAAGATGTCTGATATTCCAATTTGATTATTTCTAGAGTGATAAAATATTGAGTATTTTATCTGTGGTGTTCCGACTAATACTGCAAAATGGAACAGAAATATAATTTAAAAACTGCAATAAATCAAAATACTTGAGACATTTTGAAGAGCGTTGGTTTTATTTCAGAGGGGTGGCACCAAACTGAAGTATGTCTATTCAGTGAAGCGTCTGGTCTTCCATTCTCAAATTTATTGATATCCTTCTTCTCATAACTCATTGTTATCCCATTTACAGCAGCTGTTGCTAGGCAACGCTTAATGTCTGCATATGCATATTATGTCAAAAACTTATACAGTAATCAAAGCCAGGGCTATTTTTACATACGCGATGCTTTTGAACAACTAACGTACATTTCAGCAACATAACAGAAGCACCAATATCATCGCAATTAAGTAATACAACGTACTGTCGCCATGACAACTGAGCAAACTGCAGTAACCTGAGATACTATGAGTGAAAGGTCTGAAAAATAACAAGTAAAGGACCTACGTGATTATTATCTAGTTGGAATATTTGTACTTTTTTTAAATTAGTTTATGGATTTACAGTGTATTTAATTATTTTTTTCTTACTTTTTACTGTTATATAAAATGCATAAAAATGAGAGGATCGTAATAAAACAACAAAAAATTGCAAAATTCACAAATGAAAAGAATACACTAGGAAAACGTATTACTAAAATGAATAAACACAGTTGTGCATTAACTTCTGTTAATCAGCTAATAGCTGCAGCTTTACATTTATTTGCTGCCATACATCTTGAAAAAGGAATGCAACTACTGCAACCTGTCCAAGAGTCCAATTATCTTCAGCAACTCCTCGCACCTGTACCTGTACCCGCTTCCTCTGTCCGACTCACCTACACCAGCACACAAATACGAAGCCCATCCCTGAGCCCGTCACGCCGACATCAGAACTGCTTTACAGCTAGGCTTTTATCACTAATTAAACAACCGTTGGCCATCCGAATGGAGGGTTTAATGACAGCCAAGGCAAACAGCACAGCCTCTGGTGAACTTTGCCTTGCTTCACAGGAGATGTGAATGGGAGAGGACACAGATGGAGAGGGGGGACAGGAGCCTATATCCACGTGTCGGTAGTGTCTCCCTTAATGTGTTGACTCAAGGTTGGACCTCAGAAGCAAGTGAAAATTTAAAGCGGTGCATCGGGATCAGCTGATAAGACGTCAAAATCTGTCCCGATATGTGAGAGTTTTTGTTTTTCCTCTACGGAACACCTGTGGCTTTGTGGTACAAAGACGCTTTATTGCCTTTTGCTATCCCAAGAACTGCAAAGAATACGTTTCTCCTTCTCCCACAGGTTCTAGCCCGGCACCAACATGCCCGTTTGCATTACAGTCAGCTAAGCAAATAAGTCTTCCCCTTGAAAATCAAGTCAATCAGACCTGTCAGCGCTGTGCTGCGCAGCTCAAAGCTCTTGAAGATCATCCTCAGTGTGAAAAAAAGACACGAGACAATCCCATGACGACCCACAACCATTGAATCACACAACTCGAATGCGAAGAGGCTGACGGGCTACGACTGCATCCTGAGCATGTGGATCCGGACACAGCCCAATGCGTTAGAACACGGTTAATTGGATCAGTAAATGCCATCTTGGTTTATGTGGCATCTTAAAGGCACGGTTTACGGGCGAGATGATGGAGGCCGACAGTCGGATGGCGAGGACACCCAGCCCTTACGACGCATTGTGTGTTTGTCACTTTTGCTCAATCAGCCTCTTTGAAGTGCGGCAGCACTCTGCCTGATTACAACACTCCCACGGAAATGAATAGTGCCCGTAAGACATTGGACATAAAAGGACTGAGGTGGAGCTGTGACTATTTTAAAGCGTAGCTACCGCATGGATTTGTATGACTGCCCAGCTAAATATGCAAATCAATCTGACCAGTCTCCCCTTTGGCCACCCGAGGCCTCGGTTTGGGGGGAGGTTCACTAGGTGGCAATGTTCCCTTTTTCTCAGTCACCATGAAGGCAACACAGCCTCAAAAAACTCCACACTCCATGATTTATACCTTTACAATGCCTGAAACATCTACCTGTGTCAAGTATTCAGACAACCTGACTTCTTCTTCTCCCCCCTTTTACATCCAGTGCAGTCACACCAGAAACATACACAAGTAGATGCATGGTAGGGTTAGGTTTAGTGTGTGATTTACAAAGCATAAAGGGAGCTTGAGAGGGTGCGAGCAGGTGAAGGTGTATGTGCGTGAACGTTAGAGTCAGAGAGTCCCACGAGATTTGATATTTATCACGGGCTCTGTTACTTTAAATTCAGATTACTCCACAGAATATTGTGACCTGATGTTCAAACTCACCTTTCTTTCAAAGAATTTGCGTCGGCGCACTTTGTCTTTTGGACAGATGGATTTCCTCAAGTTTCTGTATCTTGTTCGAACAACATAGCCTCTCCAGCACGCTTGGATTCTACACACATACAGCAAACCCAATAATCAAATCATCTGAAAGGATGCTTTCAAAGCTGCCCCGTATTTAAGATTTGAATGATGAAAAAAAAAATCCGTAAGTCACTGGGTAAGAGTGTGATGACCTGTAATTATGCATTTCCTGAATGGGAATTTACCTCTCTATATTGATTGAAACGCCGTGTGTGTTTTCTTGCTGAGAGCATGTACCTGATGGCACACTTGTGTCTGAAGAGATGAGCGGCATCATAAATCACCCGCGTCTCATACGGCTCCTTCCTGCACATCGGGCAGCACTTCCTCCTGGAATACCTCTCAAAGGCCTGCAAGCAGACTCTGTGGAAAACATGAGAACAAGACAGCAACACCTAAAAAGAAACAAATAAATGACTTAGCAAAGATGGACAAAGCATTTAGAGTAGAGGCGATGCAGCAAGAAGGCGCACCCAAAACGATCTTAGAGCTTAGATCCATAAGATGCTACCGAATGTGTAATTACTTTTCATGTTTGCTCAGGGAATTTCTTTGTAATCTTTGTTTATGAGAGCCTTAAGCTAAATAGGTATGTATTGACCTGGGACCAGGATTCTACCTGGAAGGGAGAATTCTCTTCGCATCTGAAAGGATTCAGCCGCAGCTATGAGTCTGGGCACACACAACAGTTTACTCAATCAGTAGAGGGTAGGGGTACACATACTGATATCCCACTGCTATTGGCTGGAGCAACACCCTGCCTTAACAGTAAAACGACCCCTGCAATGTGCAAAGTCCAGGAGCCTGATAGGCAGTGAGATCACAGAGAAACAATTCTCAAAGTGGTGCAAGGCCACAAACAGCAGTTTATGGACAGAAAAGAGATTAATATGAAATATGAAGCAGTGGAATAGTTTCATTTCACGGTTGGCATTAGAGAAATATGAGCAGGGTATAGAAGCAAACATTTTTAATTGTCGTATTAATGTGTGAATGAAAAAACAAGACTGCAGATGGATCGTTACACTACGAAGGCTCACAGGAGAATGCCATTTCAACAACCCCCCCCCCCCCCAAAAAAGGATTCCCTCTTGACACTTTCCCTTGTTAGCAGGCTCTAATTAACTTTTTTTTTTTCACCCCTGAGTCAAACTAATATTTACAGACGCATCTATGGCAACTGTGCTTTGTGAGGCCGCCTATTCTAGTCCTGCATTCTTGAGGAGATTGGCATCTTAAAAGGGGATCAGAAAGGTGTAAAAAAAAACTGAATGACCCTCACAGTAACACACTGATTGCTACATCATCACGTCACAGTTGAGTTCCAAGGCAGTATGGGTAAATTTGTACAGTTGTCCACACAGATTAGAACATACAGGAACTGCAGGGGGGCTATGGGGGCTTTGTGTGTGTGTGTGTGGGTGTGGGTGTCCCTGTGTGTCTACGGAAACAGGGATTTCCGGAAACGCATTGGGAACATGTAAAACAGGAAAGATAAAGCTCTCTCATAAAATACCTGAGGCTGAAGGAGAAACTCCTCTCTGCATATTGCACAGGGCAGAACCGAGTCCCCCTGCAGAACGGATCTAGCCTTGACCCGGGTCCATTCCTCCTCCGTCAGTCTTCCTGCAGGGGAGGCCACCAAACCCAGTTTCTGAGCTACAAGAAATAAAAATACTGGTTATTTACAGGTCACGTAAAGACTCTACCTGAGTGCACGTTTTACCTAATGTCAAAGGAGGTGGAGCAGAATCAAGCACATGTTCTCTTTCTTCTTGCTGATTTTGTCTCTGTGGAACATTTTCTTTCACTCTTCTTCTTGTTGGTGCATTTCGAGATGGTTTTCTTCTACATTCCAGCAAAGGGTCAGAAAGTGAGAAATCTGGATGCAGCAGCGTGCGGGTGATGTGGTCTTGAAAGGCAACTGAGGCGATCACCAACTTGCTGTTGGCTTTGCGTTCCAAACCCTGTGAAGTATTATATCAATTATCATTATGGTACTTCATTTGCATAAATTCATGCATGAATTCATTGCAAAACTTTAGAAACTTGGTAAAGTGGAGATTCAGACTTGGCATTATTTCTGACCAGAATAAGCAATAAATACAACTAAAAGCATTCAGAGAGATACTGAGGTGTAAACATCAGCTAAAATACAGACCTTCCGCATTGACATCCTGTCGACACAAACGATTGAGAGGTTACCAGGTAACGGTTACCTGGTAACCAGACCAGGTCCCTCCTCCTCTCAACCCGGAACATCTTTGCTGCCTCTGATTGGCTGAGTTGAAAACCCCCATGGGTTCGCTGTGCCAATTGCATGATGCGTTCACGGTCCTTTTGCAGGCCCGAAAGGTCACGAGTGTCTGAAGTAGATATTTAAAGATTACAATTGTTAATGTATGATACTAATAATGTATGATACTAATAATCAAATAACTGTTGCGTAATCAATACGTTGAAATTCTGAAAACCAAATTTGGCTGACAACGTGCCATTCTAATCAGATAAAACAGAGGATTGTTCATTTTAAAAGAGTATTTATACACTGTTCTATGTCTTTTTTCAACAACAAATCGATATATTGTCTGCTGCTGCTGATAGTTTTACATTTAATAAAGCTCCTTATCGCTATCCCCCTTTAACACCATTAAAGATAATATTGTTCTTTGAAAACTGAACTCTATGTCTCAATCTCACTAATGATTATTTTATCGTCAGGGTGTCAGTGAATAGTTGGAAGCTGACCAAAGAAGGTTTGTCTTTGCATCTAGGTGAGTCACCAAGCTGTCGTCAGAGCAGGCGCTGAACAAAGCTAAGCTGCTCATACCTGTGCCGTGAGCTCAGGGATCCCTCCCAGGTCACCCATCACACGAAAACCATACACACAAACATCCAGTCAAAAACCGCCTCTTTTTGTGCACCTGATGAAAAGTTTGCTTTATTTCTCACACACACGACAAGGGGTGTGTGTGTGTGTGTAACTCTTAAAATGCTTTGCAGACTTGATTGACTTTGATGTGTTCAGTCAGAATGGGTGAAAACAGATGGCCAAAGAGACGGCTAACGGCGAGGCCTGTCAATCCAGGCAGTCGTCTAAGAAAACAAAGTGAAGACCCGGCACAGGGAGAGGAGGAAACCCCTGATCTTCTCAAGAGGCTGCTACATTCTTGAGATTAGGGCAAGAAAAATGCAGACCACTGCTGTTAATGCTCCAGACAAAGGCGTGGAACAATTTATTAGTTAAGAATTCAAGCTCAGAGCTCAATCAAAAGACTTGAGGCTTTGGCTTGTTTTTTTAAAGTAAATAATCACGCTTAAAAGATACGGCAAGGATGGGGCTCAAGGTCCCCCCCCACCCCCCACCCCCATAAAGCCTGCATTCTCAACTGTCACCAGAATGGACCTCGGTACGTGCTTTCATTTTCAACAAGTACATTGTTTGTCCTTTTCTTTATGAATACCATTTTAAAGAGCTTTTTATTTAACTTTCTTCCCTCTGGACTTCTTTGCATGATCTGTGGTATTTTGGAAAAGACAACTCACTTTGACATGCAAAGAGCTGATGACTTAAGTGAATTAAAAAAAAAAAGGCTGAGCGGAGCTGCTTTGCAAATTTGAATCCACAAGTCAAAAAGGAAAATGATCTGTCTGTTCTATAGAGAGGGACGATATCGACTGTCATGGCACCTGCAGAAAATGTCACGTGAAACAAGACTGACACAACAGTTGAATAAATAATAGAAACAGAATAGAATAGAAAGCCTTTTTTGTCATTGCGTAGTAGATATTCCTACGAGATTAGGAAGAGAGGCATCTGTCTATAAGTAAATATGCAAATCTATCAAGATATTGAGTCGGCTCATGGTCATAAAGCAGGTCAGAGTCCATTTATCGCACGCTGTGATATATTGCATTGTTGTCAAATGAGTTATTGCTGTGAGATATAGACGAGAGAGGGCAGGCCATAATGGTTAATTAACAATTATGTCAGCCAGTGAGATGACCTGGAGACCAATCACTTTGATAGGAGACAACGGAGGGGGGACGGAAATCTAATTATCTTAAGACTTGACCCATAATGCTTCCCTAACATGACTTTAATCACTCTGCGGTGGATGGGAGCCCCCCCCATGTGACTATTTGGGAGTGGACCAGTGAGGAGCGGAGGACAGCGAGGCTTCACTCTTTGCTGTTATCTCCCGCATCACTGCTGAGTAAGTAAGCTATAAAAGAACACAAGCATCATTAAAACCTCGGGGTTGCATTTCAAAGTGATAGAGCTCCTAATGATTAGACATGTCCTTTGTAAATGAAATACAAATCACCTCAGGCTTTTGGTTTCTACCTCATTTACTAAGTGCTACATTACCTCATACTTTGGACCTAACAATGGATTTCCAATAAATCTGCAGGTAGCTGAAATGGCGAAGGGGCTCACATATCACGAAATGTGCCAGTGCTTATTAGCACTTGAGAAGTTATTGATCAGGCATTTTTGATTAATGTCTGCTATGGGCTGTGGTGGCATTCTGAGGTCCATTGAGGACCCAGTGTGCGATGCTGGCTGGGACCTCTCCCTCTCAATAACCTCCCGTTTGTGCTGACTGCCAGTCCGAGGTCTGGCAAGACGTCAGCCACTGCAGCGCTATACCAGGAATTTACCTTCGGTTTCCAAATTCCTGTTCAGCGATAAGGCTCCTGAAAGCAGAAGGAAGGAGGCATTATTGGATGCATTGCGCTGATTAACGCAGGACTACCGTTATTAGATAACGATCAATGATGTGGCCCAAAACATACTCAGGATATCCTGCACTGGATCCAATAGAGTAGCAGATTTTCCCAATTTAAATGCTTTTGTGAAATATGAAATGACTTCTTGGTTTCAAACAAAGGGTGACACATGATGGCAACTTATTTGTAGTTGGCGACTACCAGTTTTTCTGAATGAAATGACAACCGATGCTGGAACATTTAGTCAGCAGGGCACAGCTAGCTGCTGATGTTGAATAGAATAGAACAACTTTATTTATCCCAGAACTGGAAAATTATTTTGTTACAGCAGCAGAATTATTCTTTTTTTTTTTTTTTTACCTTTATTCAACCAGGAAAATTATTTGAGAACTATAGTTCTCATTTCCAAAAATGACCTGGAACTAAATGCATGTTTTTGGAGAAGGGAGGAAGCCAGAGAACCTGGAGAGAACCCACGCAGACAGGGAGGACATGCAAACTCCTCAGAGACAGGACCCAAGCTGGATTTGAACCTGTGACCTTCTTGCTGTGAGGCAACAGCACTATCCACTGTTCCACCATGCTGCCCATCAGTCATAACTATGGGATAAGTCTATAAAAAAAAAGAATAATTGAACCAAAAGTTGGCTAAAAATGTGGCTATTGCACTAATTTTCACAATAAATCTTGTAATTCTGGTCATTAGATGAGCAAATTATTTTCCATCCATCTCCACTCAACCTGAAAACAGTAAAATGCATTAATGGATGGCAAACAACAAGATGTGTGGAACTACAATGTTAATTTATTGTGGAACAGCAGAATTCAGTTCAGGCTGAATATGAAACGCAGTGCTGAACTCAATGTATTAGTGCAGCAGGACCAATAGCTTCAGGCACGGTGGTGCAGCCATCGTTCTTCATAATGGACAATAATTGAGCAGAATCCATCACTATAGCTAGAAATAGACCACCCTAATGGCCATAAATTGTGCCCTATGAAAGCAGGAGCACTGAAAACCCAGTTACCCCTGCTGCGCCTGAGACGCATTGCAGCGTCTACACGTTCCCTTTCATCTTTACATTTGGACTCCATGCTGGTTGCATACAATGCACTCCCATTCCAGTCCTATCATACCTTTTAAGCACAGCGAGTGCAGAGTGCAACGTTTGACCTTTGTCAGGTGTTATATATGCCACAACGCGTGGCAGTAAATCTTGTAAATGATAAATGCTTGTCTGACAACATGACATCGGATTTGTGCGATCCTGTTGCAGAATCCTTCAGGTCGAGGGGGACACTTTGATCATGTTCCTGAGATTAGTGAAGTATATGGAAAGAAAGCAGTTTGTGAAATGGGTGAGAATCATGCAGCAATTTTCAGGATAATTATTTAACATTTTTGTTTTGAACAGGCGAACCAGAACTAATAATAATAATAATAATAATATACCATGCTTTGGAGACTTTCTTCCAAACTCCATGATATGGCCTCAAGTTTGCCTGTGTGGTGAGTCTCATAAATGCAAAGTTCATAATAGGAATAAATATCACAGCCACTCTCTAGAATTACCACATAATTGGGGACTTTTCCGTGTCTGCACTGGCCCTCGCCGTCTCCTCCTCCAACCATACATGGACTGCAACAGGTAGTTCATATTAAAGCAGTGAGGGGTGGGAAGATCCATATTTAGCCATTTAAAACAACAAGATACACACAAAAACAAATCAATATAGTTTAACAAAAATAATAATATTGCTACTTCCTACTTCACAAAAATAGCAATTTAAAATAACAAAAAATTCTAATTTGATTCAACAATAGTGCACAGCTTTAGTAAACCTGAATCCATACTTGTTAATATGGATTACTAGAATAGTAAACTGATTTCTTAAAAGTTATAACATTGACATACAGACTTAATTTTAGGTTCACTACCTGCATATGTACTGCTTATATTGCAATATTGATATATATCATGATAGAGTAAGCGTTCTGTTTTTTACACCTCATTCAGGTAACCAAAAACCCGTCCATTCAAATTTGAATGAATTATTCAAGCTGATCCTATGGAGTGTTGTGTGTAGTAAAAAAGTTAAAAAAAACATACCCTCAAAACAAAACAGGTGCAATATTTCTCTGACCTAATTGTTATATTATGTCATTAAATCTATATTATGATCACAGTGGCCTAAGGCACCGTCTTCCGTGTGACGTCTAGTTCCCATCACCGCGTTCAGTGCGAGGAACGTCTGCTTTCCCAAAAACCTTATCTGATCCTCAAAACAAAATTAATCATAAAAAAACCCATAAAATCTCCACCGTCTAACAGACACATGTTGCTCCATCATTCTGAGGACAAGTCATTCACCATATACTCTTATTGTGTGCTGAAAGGTAAGATAACAGCACCTATTTACCTGTTACTCAATGTGCTGCAGGTGCAGCTGCAGATGAATCCATTCTAATGAATGCTTAACTCTGTATTAATTGCATAGAAACCCTGAAATGCCTAACCTTTATTTACTTCTGTTAATGAGAAGGTGAAACACTTAAAGAAATTGGAGCTGCTGATGTTACGATATGATTCAAACTTAGTTTAAGAAGGAGGAATGACATTAAATTTACAGAAGAAAATCCAAATGCAAGTGATTTATCTGGAAATTGTGTTATTCTGTCTTAAAGTGTGTTCTAGGGTTCAACCCTAGATATGGAAGGGGGCGAAAAAAATCCAGATGTCATAGAAATATCACCTTTAATTTACGTAATCTCCTGCAGGCGAGCCCAATTCCAGAAACGTTCCCCTGACCCGTGCTCGTCATGTTAAGTGCGCCGCCGGGTAACATTTCTGTATGCATCGATTCACTCCCCTGTGACGGGACACAACGGCAGGATGGAGCAGGAGGAGCGACGGGATACTGGCTGTTTGCCTGCTCGGTCTCTGCTGCCAAGGTAAACAGGTGAGCTTCTCATCTTTTCACACCTCTGCCTGCTCCTGACTGGGAATCACACGGAACGGAATCAAGAAGGAGCGATAGGCAAGTGGGGTTTGATGGCGTCGCCTTATCCGACTGAATATTTACGATGTCTAACTCTGTTTCCTTGGAATCTGAAGCCGCTCGCTGGTTTCGTTCTTTAAAGGTAAATGTAAGGATCCCAGGAGAAGACGCTGAAACGGAAGATCAAGGCCGGCCTTGTTTACATTCCTACATGTAGTCCCACTCAACATGTCGGATTTGACGCCGCGGATCAATTTTAGGAGAGATGAAGTGGGGAAGAACTCATGAAATTCAAACATTTCTCTGATGTATATTCCAATTCACTTGACCTTTTGATAGCGCCAATAGCGCCACGTCAGTCACGTCAAGATGGCTTTGTTTTTACCCCCCCCCCCCCCCACCCAACATCTGCCGCATACTCACGAAAAAACACGCCGATGCAGCTGCCTGCTGGGAACCCAAGATGTCTTCCAAGCAGCACAATACCTGGCCATCAGAGACTGAACACCTTTGAACTGTCACTCCTCAAAAACGCCCGAATCGGCTGAGGCTAAACAAGACGTGTCATGCTAAACAAGCTGCCGTGACAAACAAGCAGACATCTCGACGGTCTCGCAACATGGCAACCACAGACTAATGCTTTGACTGTGCTCTCTGACCATACACACACACACACACACACACACACACACTCACACTCCACAGTGTACACTCAGCTTACCCGTGACTTCAAAAGGAAAAAGGAGATAAAACAAAATGAATTGCAGACACATCAAGCCTGCTGTGCCCTTTAAAGCTTAATTATACCTGTTGGGGTGATGAGAGACACATCACAGAACCTAGTGATTAATAAACAAACGGCGCATCCCATAAAGCAGCGTCTGACAAGTCCTTGCTCATCGCCCCTCACACTCACAGACTGCGCTCAGGTGGAGAAACACATATCAAAGTGTATGAAAGAGGAACAAGGCTAGCCCCATCGCGACTTAATCCCCGTCTGTTGGCTATCGTTGCGCTCTTCCTCCTCCTCCTCCACCTCCTCCTCCACCTATCCGTCCGCATGGCCCGATGAGAGCATCCCCCAGACACGCGCTTCAGAGCGCCAGCCACAGTCGGAGCTTTCATCTTTCATTGCCAGGGCCAGATCACTCGACTGGGGCTTTGTACCGGCCGACGTGGTAAGTGTCGCAGTTTGCCGGGGTTTTGTAAACAGACACACCTTTTGTGAAAGACGATGTGGACGAGATGAAGTTACTAAATGCTGGCGCTTGCGCCGCTGAGGGAAGGGCCTGACCCGAGGTTAAGGGCATATTGAGTTGCCGCATCCCGACAGTGATGTGTGGAGTGAGATTCAAAGTTGCACCCAGCATAGCCAAATCTCCCCCGCCCCCCTGCTGTAAAAATGTCCAGGTGGCGCAGTCGAAGCGCTGTTGCCTCACAGCAAGAAGGTCAGAGGTTTGAATCCGACTTGCGGCCTTTCTGTGAGGAGTTTGGAGCTTCTCTCCGGGTTCTCCGGCTTCCTCCCACCAACAATAACCTGAGGATTAAGCAAATTGGTTACACTAAATTGGCCGTAGGTGTGAGTGTGTGTGTGTGTGTGTGTGTGTGTGGCCCTGTGATGAACTGGCGGCTTGTCCAGGGTGTACCCAGTTGGCTGCTGGGATAGGCTCCAGCACGACCCAGTAACGGACAAAGCGGTTAAGAAGATGAATGAATGAATGAATGGAGGTGTAGCCTTTAAGCCGTGGGATGAACTTCCTGAAAAACATCTCGTCGACTGGCACTCGATGGTTTTCTCACTGATCTTCTGGCTCCTTTCATTACACTGGTGGGAAATGTAATCTTAAATGCTATTGTGGGGTCTCTAATTAAAATCCTATCTTTAAATATAGTATTCTAAAGTATAAAGTCTGCACTACTAGGACCCGGAACCATGAGATGGTCACTGCTGAACCTGAACGCAGAACGAGGCCATACCTCCCAACTGTTTGTTGCTTTGTCAGACCTTTTGGTATTTCTTAAGCCCCTCGCCAGTCACTGCTATTACCGTGTTGGCCGTGCGTGCTTCTTGCACTAAGCTGCTTTAGCCAAACAAATGTGATTTAGCCTAATCATTTCACTCAGACAAGTCGGTATTGTTCGGGGTGTTTTTCCACTTCGTTTGCATCAGAAGCTGCTTCAGGTACCTCCGCTAAAGTTTCAGCCCCAGCGGAGTGGGGAAAAGTAAACCACGAGGTCAAATGTCATTACGTTCAAGACGTCAGATTTCTACATCAACACGATTAAGACAGAAGGCAGAATTATAGAATTTATAAAGTATATTAAATATATTTTAATATTAATTAGAAAAGCACTCAGAGAGAACAAACCTCCTCCAAGCAGCTCAATCCCCTCCATATTAGATTTACACCGTCCACATGGTGATCTGGATCATCACCGAAAGGTTCTAAATTGTTCTTGGTATCTTTATACACCAACCATGAAAAGTGAATCAGAGTTAACAGATTTTTGAATCCGTGAATGGAGTTTTCAATGTTAAAATGTATTATTTTTTCCCTGACCTCATTCTGGATCTGATCCAGATGAATTTTGGTGTTAAGATAGAGAAAATTTCAAAGTGACCCAGAATCCAGGATCTTTTCTGGATTATGACAAAAATTTAATCACCTGTTCCTGGTAACATTCCCGACATCTCCTGGAAATGTCATCAATATTCGTCCATAATTCTTTGAGCTATCTTGCTAACAGCCGGCAAAAACATAACCTCCTCGGCGGAGGTAATAATAACTTCCTGGACACCAAATGAATGCGCATATTTTATAACATAAAATAAAACAATACATTCAAAGAGTTTATTCCACCTCCCTGCAGTATAAAGTGGCCTTTACCTACTGAAGGCCATGCTGTGTCTCCTAACAGCGACGGCTGCCTCTATCAGCAGCCGCTGCGCGTTGTAATGCTACTGGCTGCTGAGAGACTTGGACCAAATGAAAGGGGCGAACAGCGACACAAGAAGTGTGGTATAGTAAAAATGATAATGCCTTATCATTGATTTAACTAATGATGAGTGCTCTGAGTGCAACAATAGTAATTTTGTCATAAAGCTGTCAGCAGTTAATCACCCTGTTAAGTGTGTTCCTCCTTCAATGTAAGATTTATTAAATGCTCACGCAGGCTTGTCCAGGCATGTCCAGGTCTGGCTGGCAGAAAGCAATTCTCAATGTTTCCCCCCCCGAGGAAGTTCTTATTTGTCGCGTCATTATTTCACACTGGCCGCTCACCGATTTGCTTAGAAGTACAGCAAGGTGACACGACGGTGCAGATTTTTCACATGTGAACGTCATGAATTGACACATTTGTGTTTCTTCTCTCGCCCATGTGCTTTTTTTTCTTTCTGTATTTGTGGTTTGATTATTGTGTCTGAGCTCCTCAGGCTGTGTCTGGCATAGCCAAAGACTTCCACAGTGAACGCCTGAAGGACTCGCTCAGTCGGCTGGTACATCTGACAACAATAGGAATTTCCCCAGTTTACACATCTCTAACACAAAAGTGGAGTTATCTCTAAGGATTTAGCCTCATTGTGGCCTTTCACTAGGCTCACGCCACTGAAGTGTTTGACTTGAGGTTCAGCTTTATCCCCTGTGATTAATGTATATAGGGTTGATTTAACATTCCAACAATGAACATCTTATGACTGATTTAAACCTCATTTTACGAATAGATGACTTTTTTTAAATGAGTTAAAAAATCAACTCTTTTAATCCTAAATAATTACAATTGCCTTGTTGCTTTAAAATATTTTTGAAATTAAAAAAAGGAAAATATGTGAGGCTTTACGGGTCTGATACGGGTCTGTGGTGGAGTCAGTGCATTTACGCTAAAGTTTAAGATGAATAAACAATGAAGACTAAATTAAGACTAAATAAAGAGGAAATTATCTTTGTACTTCAGCAGAAAGCTGAAGGGGTGGTTTTATTAACGGCTTTCTCAAACGTGGATGTGATGGGTTCGGGTTAGGGATCATGTCAAAGTTTGCATACATACGTACATGCATATGGTAATCCAGTTAAGAAAAGAAAGTGGTAATACAAATCACTAAAATGGGTGTGTATACTATAAATGTCCGTATTTATAATATAAATAAACGTTATTTTTTTAACAAACTCTCCTCTTCTTTTTTCTCATTCCTCATCCAAACCTCTCATTACACGATGTAAACACAATTAAATCCCCACTGGAAAGCAGATATAAATTTGATCTAATATTTATAATGATGCGTGAAATTATTGTTTTTGCTGTCGGTGGTTGCCCCCCCGGTTTTCTTTACCCTATGAAGTCAAATATTAAAGCGTTGTTTAATGTGGTCACGGCCTGCTCTTATATTGCCTTCCAACTGCAGTCGCCTCCCCTTAAACACATATCCAGGGCTGTAATTTTTACAAGTTAAGGCAAAATGCGCTCTAAACACAGTATCACGCATTTCAAATCGGCTGGGAAAACCATCTCATTTTGTATACATCGCCATTTGATATTCAGTCAGCGATCCGCTCTCGCATCCAGTGGCACGGTGTTATTAAAACACGTAATCATAGATTCAGTGAATGAAACGACTCGCTGTCAAGTCAAAATGGCAGGTATGAAAGCGTTTACTTTAGACTAGTATGTCAGAGCCGGCAAGCCTCCAGCCTCTGAATGTGTCATTTTAAAGGAACGAGAATGCTTCTGTCTGAGTTGGAATATGAAAGCAGTTTTAATTTAATGTGGAGAAAACCATTCTGCTAAAGAAGAATATTTAAATTTCACCCTTTCGGTCCCGGTCCTATGAGTTTCTTTATAATTATTCTACATGCCGTTTGAAAAGCGTCGCACGCTATCTCTTGACGTTTGAGCTGAACATTTCCTGTCTGTCGTTTTATCTTTATTTATAACTCTGCGGTCTATAAATACCCGTACGTTGACGCGAATTGGCTCAAAAATAGCCCTTCGTGCATTTCTCGCCTTCATCATGCTAAAATCTGCTGCATCAAAGCAAAAAGCGCCAAATTTCTGAACGTCTTTTGAGGCCGAAGCCTTTTTTTAACCCGGTGCTTATTGGGTTTTTGTCTGCAGGTCTCGCCGGACGAGGAGACGATGAATAGCAGGAGGTGCAGTAGCTCCCCTCTGCACCAATATGAAGCTCGGGGTGTTGTGAGAACAGGATAGCTCTTGAGACGCTCGCCTTTCACTCCTGAGATGGTGCGTAAACAGAGCAGGAGCCGACAGATGGGCCTCAGCAAACTGGTCCCGTTGACCTTTCAACCCCACTGTCCATCACTCCCCTCCTCTCTATAAGGAAATGCAGTGGAATTCCAAGGAGATTATCATCCTTTATGTCCTTTGGTTTGCTATTACTGGCACTGAATATACAGAAAGCGCCAGGAAATGTGGAGAACGTTCTCAGGATCCTTTCGATGCGGGAGCTCGAATCTCGCGTTCCGTTAACGTTCTCGGGTGCATTAAAGCTGCAACAGAATGACGCATGAGGAAGTTCTGCAGCTTTGATTGGATTCTGGAAGTTTGATGCAGAAGGCAGTTCCGTATTGAGCATTTACATCGAGCTCGCCATAGCGCCGCTGCTGTTTATCTGCTCGCATCGCATGCATGGAGAGCGCGGTAATGAGAGAGTCGTCTGTCTGAGCGAGGGATTTGAACTTTTATGCTGATAGTAGAAAGAGGAGAATAGCAATTTCGAAAACTAGCACTTGAAATTCCCCGGAGCTATACTTTTGTACATCATTTTCATGCCGTTTCCTGGTAAAAGTAGGAGATACCCAGTGTTTTAGGGTGTGGGTAGCGACTGCAGGCGGGCGGTCTCATTCATAATTTTGCCGGCTTCAGTTCATAGCGGCAAACTTTATGCACAGACGATGAGAAAAAGCATCACATCAGGCAGATTTCAACATATTCCCGAAGAAGAGAAAGACTACGTTCCTGCAGGCTTCCTGGTTACTGAGTAATGCTCGATGTAGGCAGCGGCTGATTGGCTGTTTGACATTTCAATAGGGTGTTTGGTGTTGTCTTTATCAGCTAAAACAAGTTTTATAGGGACTGGATTTGCACCTCGTAGCAACAATGCTAACTGGCAAACAATACAAATGAGACTTATATGACATTTTCCGTTTTTTTGCTCATTGTTTCCTCTCCGATTCGGAAAATAAGGAACGCGTTGGCTACTACTTTGGAACGGCACATATTTAATATCAGACCCAAGGCTTTTCCGATGTGCACCCATCAGTTAGTCGACCCTCTCTTTGTCAGTGAAGCGTAGTTTATTCTGTTGCTGATCCTTGCAGAGAGGCATTTCTTGCATTCCTTGTTGAATTTTAATCTGCTTTGCATTTCTTTTTTTTTCATACAAAGCAGAGGCAAACAAATCGGCATAAGCTGGTCAGGTCAGAATTGCAGGTTGTTTTCCAAGCTGCCGGGAATTAAATTGCTGTGAGAAGTGACCGATCGAGGCGTCAGCGCTCCGGACTCTCTCGTTTCTATTTGCTCGTATTCAAACAAAACAAAAAAACAGCGGGATGAAATGAAAAGATGCCACAGCTCTGCGTTTACTTTCCCAACGTTCGGCTTGTATAATATTTGCTCATACTCATCCTTCACTATCGCAATTTTTCATCCGCCCCCCCCCCCTTCAGAGGGAGCGCTCCATCACGTAGATTTGAAGGAAAACACACTTACTTATAGAACAATGCTGATTAACAGAACATTTCCCTTTTGTAGACGACCACAAAGAGAGACTCTCACCGTCTCCGTGGCTGAGTCACCACACAGCCTGGGCCCCATTCATGTTTTTCCCATGTTGCAATTTACTCACTGAATTAGGCTTGGAGCAAAGAAGAAGAAGAAAAAAGTGTTTCAGTCCCAATTATCATTTGGCAAGGGAGGAGAGGTGGTCTGGGATGGGGGGGTTGGTGGGGTGGGGGGGGGGGGGGTGAGATACTTAAGCCTTTTCACTGGTGCTGCCTTGTTTCCCCTGTTCCTCTCCTTGAGAGAGTAATGTGTTTCCTCAGACAAAAGGAGGATCTTCAGAGATATGCCAAGAGTCTGGAGAGTGTGTTTGCTGGACCTGTGAAGAGACCTCTTTAGGAGGCTTTGGGGACAATGGAGCATGGGCACCGGCCGCGGTTTACTTTGTCCACGCCAAGCATTTCACACGCACCCGGGGCAACAGCTGGTCTGAGCAAAGGCACAACATTAGTCTGAGTTATTGAAAAGGCCTTTTTCATCTTTGTCACCCAATCAGTGCAATGATCGCTCCGAGGGAGTTATGTTTGACCAACAGACTCTTCACATTCTTTACCTACAAGCTCCTTCTCGGGTTCCCCCCCTCCCTCCTCTTAAAGTTGAATCTGCGTATATTTTCATTGATTATTTTTCTGTCACACGCATTTTGTGCATTTGGAGTAAGATGAGATGAAACCGTAGCAGCAAGGTTGCCCGTCGTCGAGGTTGTCTTTGTTCCTGCGGCTCATAAATAATGATCAGTAATTACACAGACGATTAACAAATAATCAAGGGGCGAAAAGATGCCACATCTGGAACCCCTGCTGTGGTGGAATCAGGATAGTTCTTGCACTGAATAATCCTGCGACAACATTTTTAATGGTCATTAAATACACGGTTGATTTATGCTAATCGATAACAGAATCAGTGTTTTAAGCTGATTACTGAAAAAAAACTAGAAATAGTCATTTACACGAAAAATCATTGTCCTACATTTATTTTCTTTTATCTGTATTTTTAGGTTCCTTAGCCATAAAAACACCTCCTGGATTCATGTTGATATCATTAATAGTTTAGCGGTTATTCACACTTTCAGTAATGGTGGATTCGTCCGGATCTAGAACGTAAATACGTTTGTCCTGCTCCGATGTGGAATTGACTCAGCTATAAGATTACGCTTGTTACAAATATCTCTAATATTAAATGCACACCCCAGATGAAATTCGGTGGTGAGATAGAAGCCCCCACTCTACATTACGGTGTCAAATTCCATAAATATAGGTCAATAATCAACCGTGATATTGAGAAACAAATTTTGAAGCTCCATTGTCTGCAATGTTAACGAAAATTTCAAAGTGATCTCTTCTGGATCATCTGTTCCTGGTAACAATCCCAACATTTCATCCGGATCCGCCCAGAACTTTTTGAGTCACCACAAAAAAGACCGATCCCTCGCCTTCACATTATCATGGGAGGATTTTCAAGAGTTAGGATGTTATCTTTTTAGTATTTACAATCAGTGCGTGTCATGCTCAATTCCCTCTGAGGCAATACAACCATAAATAGCTGTCACACGGGACAAGAAGGAAAAGAAGGTCACATTTCTTTGGCAAACACTGCGAGACATTTGACGAAGATGTGGGCGTCAGTCCGATCACAGAATTAGAAAACTTCCTTGAAATTTCCAGTCACAATTCCAATAAAACTAAAGCGTAGCTCGTGGACAGGAAACGCTTGGGCAGAGATGTAGGTCAAAAGCTAACTATGCGGTCTGGCAAGCAGGGCTTATATATCAAGATATTTCACAAGGACTGCCTCGGATCTGCACACGCTTGCTCAAGACGTGCATCATGTGATTGGTTGGACTGTTTGGGTATGGGATACAGTCACACCTTCACCTCGTGAACTTAACGGCCTTCAGAAGCCAAAGTCCAAGCGACAGTGCGAGCTGTCACGCCGCTTTTGTTGACTTAAATCAGAGGAAGAATACAGCAACCGCAATCGTATTTGCCAACCTCCAACGCCCTTGGAGGGTCCCACCAAAGAGCGGCGACTTAGGGATCAGGACGGGAGAGCCACCTGTTGAGAGACAGAGGGTAAAGGGGTATCTCCAGGTTCTCCCAGCATGCCTCTGTTCGCAAGCCAGGAAGTCCCGTTTTCAGGACTCTCTTTGCATTCCAGAAGTCGCCTTGCCTGCGATCTCACAGGAATGCAGTTCTCGAAGTATACGAGATTAATATTTAACACGGCGTTTGTCGAAATGCTAAACCGAGCCGGTGGTTTGCGTAGCTGTGTTTTCATAGGAGCGCTACTGCCGCCGTTATCAGGCCCTTCATAACAAAGTATTTATGGGTCGTGTCACACGATCGGCGCTCTGGTGGGTGTGCTGCTGCTGTCCCCAGAGTGCATGCTGGCTATTAAGAGGAAATATTCTGCACAGGGTTTTCAACTTCAGTCTGCGATTTATATGCATTCGTAAAGTATCTTAGCTAAGCCATAATCAACGTGGCGCTCGCAAGGTGTCGAATACCACATTACGAAAGAAGAATACACATTAATATTATTATTAAATTACATAATTCTATATTCATAAAAGTGCTTAAATTCAAATCCAGCAAAGCTTGTACAAATTCTTATACATCTCACCCCAAACTACAATGCTGCATATGACCAGAAAGCTACTCTAGTAGGAGAACACAAAAGCACGCTGGATTATTATGTTTCCGCCATCATTTATAAATGCATGATGACACCCGACTATGGACCGTAGCACAGCTTTTTACTCTTTGTACTTGCACGCTGATTGTCCGCGTAATCCCAGTTTAAATTTCTTGGGGTGAAAGAGGATGCAGGTTTTACGACAGATTAACGCCACGACGATGTGTTCCGCTGCTGATGAGAGCACGCTGAGCGCCGGGAATTCTCGACGGATGTTGGAAATGTTTTCCGATTCCCCGCCGCAGAGGGATGGGGTGCGATGGGTTAGGGGGCCACTGGGTGGCATGCGCTGCAGAATTCATACTGTTCTTAATGTTCTCACCATTGAGACTAAAGAAACTGAAAAAAAAAGAAGACAAAGTAATTCAGGTCTCTTTTGTATAAAAATCCTGCTAAGAGCGACTCAGCCCATGATTTCATTATCAGTCCGACTTACACTAATCCTCTCAGAGTGGAGTCGTCCCTTGTTAGATATACTTGGGTATAAAAAAAAAACCTTGGGTGTCAATGGGTAAGAAGGATGAGACTGTTCAATATGCCTAAAGTTTACGTGTGTGTGTGTGTGTGTGTGTGTTGGGGTGTGCACTTAGGGAAATGCTGGATGTGTGCGATCAACCCCAGACGCTCAGGACTGTTTTGATTTCCCACTTCATGGAGAACGTGAGAGTAATCCCCTCAGGATCCCCCCCCCCCTCTAGAGGTCTTTAGCTGCCATAAGCCACCATTCAACAGCAAAACTCAACATGAGCTTTATGCAGCCGGCTGGTATTACTGGATAATTGGGGAGGGGAGAAGGCTCAATCTGCCCCGGTGGCTAACCTGCCGCTGAATAGGAACTCGCAGGGAAGCTGGCCATGAGACCGGTGGGCCGACTAAAGTATATTGTTCATCGTCTGGCTACTCGGAAGGAAACCTGGGAAGGATCGTAAACTCCGGCCTGAAATTTTAGCTCAGTTTTAAAGCATTTTGCAGATAAAATAAATTAAAGTCAGTCATAAGCCTTTCGCTTTATTTCACCTACTTTTACTTTATTTTCCTTTCCGCAGACACGATTACACGTTTCAATCTTCCTCTACTCATTTCTAAAGGCAGATGATATCGGGTTAAAAGCTGCATTCATGATGCGGCCAGTAATTTTGATGAATGGCCGCGCAAACTGTTCTTTTTATGTCACGCATATTAAAGCACCTTCGTTTCTCTACACTTTGAAAGTGGTCGTATCTGACTTAATAGGCAATCTTTTTTTACGCTGCAGCAGCTTATTATGCAACAGACACCAAAATTAAATGCATGTCGCGATGAAAACATTTTATTTTTTTTGAGTTATGTCTGGAATTGCATTGTTGCTAAATTCTCCTGCCATTCAAGTAAATCCAGATGATTCACTAACTCCTTTTTAAGTGATTTATCTGAAATGATATGGATGCGGGATGGATAATACTGACAGAGCAGTAGCATGCCCTTCTTTACAGCCGAAAGATTCATGTCACATTGCACATATTGGTGGATTACTGGCTAGTTTAGAGAGCTTAAGATGAGTTCCTCTGGTGTGATCAAGTCTGAGCAGCGTTCCTCACAATGCAGCGCTCGGAAGAAAAGGCCCCGTCACGCTGGCTCTCCTTCCGTCTTGCTCTCAAGGTCTCTCGTCATTTGACTGTCTGAATGGCTTTGTGCGACAGGCTCGGAGCTGCTGCACTGATTGCAGCCCAGCCGACGGCGTTACCATGGAAATGGTGCTCAGGTTACTCATACCTGCAATAAATAAATGTATGCAGTCATGGCTGCGGTTAAACGCTTGCATCACTTATGCCTTCTGGAATCATCAGAGCTTTTCTGCTTTTAGCTCCTGATGATTCTGCCTGGAATTTGTGACGATGGTGGCATTGATGAATTAGATTTGAAATTACACTGGAAAAACACTGAAAATACATGCAGTAGTCCGTTTTTTCAGATTCTTTCTTTGTGGTGCAGCCTTTATATTCTGTATATATGTTGCTGTTGTTTTATTTAATACTGAAATATGTATTCTGTTAAAAGCACCTTATATGCAATTTCTGGGTGTGTTCGGCTCTCTTGCGGACGCAATTTATTTTGTCTGGGACATCTTTTAATTGAAAAAAAAAAAAAGCTAAATCGTACGATATTAATCAACATCCATTCCAGACGGAGTGAATATTTCCTTCAGGTCTGAGCAAAGCGCCACAAAAGTCAACATATCATCACCGAGGACCTTTGAAGTCATCCCTGCAATTCCTGACATAATCTTGAATTGGCAACGCTTTGTTTGAAGTTGTCTGTATAGGAGAGAGAAGGATGCAGGAAAATTATCTCGTATGTCCTCAAGAGGTCTGGAATCGTGGAGGAAAGGCTGAGCAAGAGAGATCAGCGGAGGAGGGTGCACAGAAGTACATCTGAGGGCTTCGTAGATCCCTGGCATTACCAACTGTCTGAATTAACAGGATACACATACTTCACTAAAGAGTCAACATGTCACGTCTTAACAGCGTTTGACTTCACCTATGAGCCAAAATTCTTACATGAAGCCCCATGAGCCTGTTGCTGTTTCGCAAGCTTAGATCAGGTCTTAAGCCTCAACAGAAGATGAATGCCAAGTGCTAAATTAATTTGAGGCATTTTCTTTTGTGCGCTGACAAAAGCAACCAGGTTGGTGCTGGTTTCCATAGCTGATGACAGATCATCGGGCTGCAGTGTTTGCCCAGGTGTCAGGCCTCCCACTTACAGACAGCAAAGGGTTTGTCCAGGTCTCCGAACGCCACATTGCTGGAGCCTCCGTGCCGAGATCGCACAGATCGTCTCATTCAATGTCGCTGTGAAAGAACCGAAAAATAATCGAGGCAAAATTTGCAACGCCCTTTGTTGCAATGTCGAGACATGCCCTGCATTGACAGCCTGCAAGAAATGGGAAGAGGCTTTTTGAAAACACTTTTTGAAAGTTGTGTTTTTAAATTGTGGTCTTGAGAAAACTTCCGAAGTCTTGAAAAGCCAGGAGCCGGCATTTGTTGAATATCCAGTTTTGCATTGTCTGGGTAGAAGTATTAAGCACTGTACTTATACCCTCTTTCCAAACAACATTAATCAAGAACACATTATAATGTTTGCTCCATTGTATAGAGCTTTAAAAAAAAAAGCATCTTAATTGCTGGGTGCTGCATAAAAAAGTCCTGCCCTGAGGCGCTTGACGGATCTCCTCTGTGTTTTGGTGTGGTGGTGATTTTCCTGATGCATAAATATATCTGATATGGTTTCATCTGCGTGTCACTGAAGTTTGCAGTGTTTGGTTAAGGTTAAGCTCCCGGAGGCCAGTCCAACAGTTCGTATCCCATCACTCAGGCAGCTTGTTACGTCTGAAGCTGATCGCTGCACAGCTGGCAGGTACCATACTTTGGCATCTCGACATTTATCTTGCATGAAATCCCTCGTCTTTATCCCAACCCTCCGATAGAGCTGCGGCAGCTAACCTGATTTAAACACTGGCGCATGCCGCACATGTGCAGCAGCTATTATAATCAGCCTAATGAGTGATCATCGACACTGAAAGCGCATTGTGCGCTCGTGTAATGAAATCACAGGTGCTCTAAATCACTCTCTGTGTGATTTGCACTTCGCCCACAGTCGGTTTCCCTCTATGATGTGTTCAGCCTTTTGAGAAACAGTCACCCCAGACCCGATCATGTGCTCACATGCTGCTCCTGCAAGTTTACATTTGTCCCTCTTTTCACTTTTAGGAGTGAATCAATATAAGAAGGCGGCAGAATTTTGCGACAAACACCCCCCTCCAAAAAAGAGCACAAGTTTTTCTACATTGCTGCAGCTTACTGGACAAAAGATTGAGGGGGGGGGGATCCATTTTTCCACAGGTTGAATGAACAGGAGAAAAATTAGAAGTCTCTGCCACTTAATTTGGCGGCCCGAGACTTACCCTGCAAAGTTTTGTTTTTCTAAGCCTCCAACATAACACAGTGCGCCTTGCCGTCAGCACCTTAAGCAAGTAAAAGCGCTTCCTTTATGAACTAAACCCGCCAGATATTTGCTTTGCGGAGCCCGGCGAGAAGAAAAGAGGAGGGTTTGCAGTGAATGACTTTTAAAACATTGTGTGTACGACACGAAGAAAGCAGCAGGAGACATGAAAGAGCAGGAGAAATGAATTGAATGTTGTTTTTTTTCTCTCCCCCCGACTCCATGAAAAAGAGGCCGATGGGATCTGAAGGCTTCTTTTCCAAAAAGCCTGAGCCAGGTGATTCATCACAGCACTCTGTCAAAAGAGTCTTTCCACAACATAAGACGAACAATGACACTGTGATTGCAAGGACAGGAGAGCGCTTGATTGAAAGATATCAGCTATATGTTTAGCTTCCCAGAGAGAGGAGGCCAAACGCTTGGAGTGGGCTGGAGGAAGGAGGGTAGGGGGAGGGGGGTAACGATTCGCTGATGAGAATCAAAAATCTCAACCCTTCGACATGGGTGTCAACAAAGCTTTTAGGGAATTCTGTGTGGCAAGAGGCAGATATGAATTAACCAAAATCATTTAAGAGCTGCTTAACCGTGAACAGAGGAGCTGCCGGGGAGATTGATGCAGCAAAGGAGAGCAACTTTCAGATTGGGTTCTGTTCTGAGTCGTCAGCTGTGGAGTGATGCTGAACAGACCGCAGGACTGCCAGATCCTAAAAATCACATGTTCAGAGGCACACCGCTCAGCAGGTTAGGAGCTGCGATTTGTAGATTGCTGAAGTCTCGTAGAAATATGATGCATGTCTTTGTTTTAGCTGTTACTGTGCACTTAAATAAGCAGTGATTCAAATGTAAAGGTTCCAAATACACAAAGAAATATTGAATGCAGTCAAAATAAAGACCGCATTTTCCATTCCAAGCATGCAGTCAGTTATTATAATTCAGTATTCAATTAAAATGCAAATGTAAAAGTTACCCAAGATGCTAATTGTGAAAATGCACCTACCTGCAAAGGCCAAGCATCAAACAGAAAGATTGTATAGTCTGACGTATTGCATTATATAAAATAATAATTCTATTTGGGCGCATTTTCTTTCTGTGTATGCCAGTTGGTTTACGCGTTTATATTTTCTTTTTCATTTCCCCTTTGCAAAACCCTTAATAAACTGTGGTTCAGATGACTGCTATGTAAGCAGGCATTATAATAACAAACCTTATGATCATAATTATTATTGCACATTGTATAAAGTTGACATAATAAAACATTGAGCATCTTTGACTAACAGCTTACCTGGATAAACACTGCAACATTAAATCACGGATCATTACAGGAGTGACATGTGATTTAGGTAAAGATAATTCTTTACTGCGGGAGATGATGGGATAATTAGTCTGTCAGCAGACAGGCTTTTGGCACTTAGACGCTCCAGGGACATTGTCTGAAGGGCATCTGCCTCAAAAAGCACCACTGGTGGTGGCGGTGGCAGATGACTCTGCTGAGACTCATGAGGTTGAAGAGAGAGAGAGAATCATCCTTTCATTCATCCCTGAAATAAATACCCCATAACAAGTTGAAATTCTGAAGTTAATATGTGGAGTTTATTTTTTCCATAAAAGTTGTCTTTGTGAAGTAAAACTAATAATTATTAGTTAAATTGTTGGGCTAATGTGTGTTTAAGTGTTATTGTTGCAGATGTTCAGGTTTTATTTTGTGCTACTTTTTGTGCTGGAGGATACTAAATAATCCCAGAATATAATATTCACTCATATGTTTTGAATGTAAAATTATAATTGGTATTATTATATAATTGTCAGATTAATGTTGAGGAGTAAAATATAAAATTCAAGGTTCTTTAATTTTATAAAGCCCCCGGCCCCATTCTCCGTTTTGGTCTCATATTTGATCTTTTTCTGTAAGAGCTTCTCCACCTCCCCCCCTCCCCCCCCACACACACATGATAGAAGAGTAATCACCTTAGATACTATTTACACTCAAGGCCGAGGACTACCATTACCCTTCCATCAATATCAGCACTTAAAGTTCATAAAACTGCGACGCAGACCTCCAGCCTGTAATTTTCATAGTCCCTAATTCATGGTGAGAAGAAATAATATTACAGGGTATTCAGCTAAATAGTGATGACACTCACAGGTAATTGTGAGAGGCAACAAGCACTCTCACTGGCTACCAAAGCCGCGACGCATTGCAGCCGACACATAAGGACGTTTAGCATAGATGAAGATTAGATTCCTTCCGTCGGAAAGCGCTAGGTGCGTCATAACATACAGGTACTTCCTGTCCACACGTATATATATACACAGCGGCCACTCTATTGCATATGTCTTCCTGTTTATGCACACAGCTTGATCCTGCAGACGGTGAGTCAGCAGTTAGCTTCCACTCTACTAAATATGAGAGACGTGTGATTATCGGAAAAACACGATAATGACCGCCGATGCCAGTTTTAGTTTGATGGAGAGTGTTTGTCTGTTTCTGTGTGACACCCCCCCCCCCCCCCGCGATGTGCTGGCGACGCATCCGAGGTGTACCCCGCCTCTCCAGCAAGTTCTGTTATCCTCAAAACGGAATAGTGGCGAGAAAATGGATGGATGGAAAATTATACTATTCAAATCACACGCACCATTTAAAAGCTAAATACAATTGATATTTAGCTCTTTTGTTTTCTCCATATTTGAGTCAAAATGCTGCTTTGAACGACACTGAATTACTTTAGCAGTAGAATATCAAGGTTTTATCTGTAAAGACTCCACGCCTGAACGCTAGGATAACATCTCGCCATCTGCGAGGGAAGCCGGTGTTTCGGGCGCCGCAGAGGATCGATCTGGATGTTCTGATTAATAACATCCCAGCTTCCACTGCAGACGCTTTGTGTAATATGTTGTGATTTATAGGCTGAAAGTATTTTAACTGCAGCAGACACTTAAAACGCCGCTTGGCTCAGGGAGTGTAACCTGAGGCGGTGCGAAAACGCTCCGGGGAAATGCTCGATGCTTAATCGCACATCTGACTGATGATGTTATTAGTTTATTCACAGCTGCTGTTAAAAAATACTGTCAAATCAGTTGACAGGTTTAAATGGACTTCAGACTCAAAGTTAACTTGAATATAACAATTTGTACAGTTGGAATTATCAATTTCAGAGCTTCTATGTGAAGTTCCTGAATAAAGTCAATTGAAAAAGTAAAGGAAAAAAGAAATTCTACAAGAATTTCAAAAACAAACTCCTCAAATTTGGAGGAATCTGCTACATAAAAGAAATAATGTCATTCAGATATACTTTAGATGTAGGTAAATGATGTTGTTTTTAAACATGAAGTAAGAAAATTGCTATTGATTTCAATCCCATCTCCTTGGAAGCATCATTTAAGCTTTACGATACTCAGAAGATGAGTCACTATAAATTGCTGGAAGCAATTTCTTGGAAGCTATGGAGCGTAATTGTACTTTGGAAGGCTCATTAGCAAGGAGAAGTAAATATTTGCTGTCCTGGCTCCCAATAACTGGAAATTCGTCCTTATCACTCCTGTAAGCAAAGTACGTACGGACATCCTGACAAGCTTCATTTCCATTTCAAGCTGTTGACTAGAAACGATAAGAATGTACGAACGTCAGATGGGAAAACACGCGGCACACAAAAACAACAACAACATGACTCGCTAAATAAAAGACAACATTCCTATCCACCGTATTCAGTAACATTAATTATTGAGATGTGTATAAGAGGAACTAATGGCACTCGTTTTCCCCAGACAGATGTCGATATGCAGGATAGAGAAAATAAATGTTGCACAATTAAACTGTCAGACAACTCTTTGGGGGATATAATTGCTTCTTCCGGCACCCTGGTCTTGTCATTCCCACCCTAAGTGTAGACATATTGAAAGCTTCCTCACCCCCCCCCCCCCCCCCCCCAAAAAAAAATCCACCAATTTACCAAACTCCTCTAGACCATCCTGAGATACTCCCCCCCACAGCATTTGAAAAGCATCTGCTAAACGATAAAAGCCACCATCGTTGCCAAATTAGCGCCACATTCAAAAGTTCTGAAAGGATGCTGAATGTCAACAATGGAGGCTGAGCAGCAAAAGCTTAATTATCCCAAATATGTGTGTGGGTGAGTGCGCGGTTATGTCGGTATTCATATGTGTGTGTGTGTGTGTGTGCGCGCGCGCGCTACCCAGGTTTGGTGCAAATGATGTAATATCATATGTATACATTTGTCTCTGGAGGAGCATTACATCATCGATACCTCTGGCTGCAGATGCTGCACCGACGCTGGAGGCATCGCTGAAGCTGCAACTGCAAAGGCGTGCAGAGAACCACGCAGCAACCCCGTGTCCCATAATTTATGATTGTGCCCCATGTGTGTGCAACAGCAGAAGCATTCTGAAGGATCTCAAAGGGAATTTCTTATCAATATAACTGGGAAAAATGGGAAACTATCCTGCTGGCAAGGTGCAAAATGTTGTTAGTGAACGTATCAGCAAAAGGTTCACTGATAATAGCTGCTTGGTGCAACTGCAGCATCATTGGATAATATTAAAGGCTTTATGGGTTAGAGACAGAAAGTCTTTGTTTCAGACACAAGAAACAAATATTATTGCCCTTGGATGAAGCGCGATGGGCTAGAAAGTGTAACCGATCCCTCATGTGCAAAAACTCTTGTCTGTTAATAAAACTCTTGAAGAGATTAACTTTCCTATCAGGATGTCATTTGAAAAAAAAAAAAAAAAAAACTTATTTGAAATTATTTGTTCATTTGTTTGAGTAAAAAATGGGTTTAACAAGATCATACAATGATCAACCACTTGATGATACTGGCCAGGTAAGGATCGTTCGGCTGCCTTGAAGCATTGGAAGAGGTTTTTAGGTTTTTTTTACTTATCGTATAATTTCTTTTTTTATTCCCTTGATGAACAAAATATTTACACAAACTGCAACAAATCAAATTCTTCCCTGAAGTGACTCAAACATGTTTTTTGTGTGGACCGGAAGAGCCAGGAACCAGAACACCGAATGCAGCAAGTGTGGAAAAGAGTATAAAAAACTCATGAACTGTGCTTTTTTGCTTTTAAGTCTAAGTCTATTACACTGATTACATTTTAACTGGTGGTTTTAGTTGATTTTCAGTTCATGATTTTATAAAAAACACGTTTTCTAAAAAAAAAAAGTATGCATTGCTTATTCATTATCTATATTTATTCTTTCTTTTTTTTGGGGGGGGGGGGGGGGGGGCGGATGAGATAAAACTCATTATATTAAACTGAACTCAACTCGATAAGACAAAATGGCAAAAGACCAAATTAATATTTGTGAAGCGGAACTAATCACCTCACCTTTATCTTAGGACCTTTGAATTGTGTGGGTGAAATTTTAATTATGAATCCACATGACTATATGAGGTGAACGTATAGAAAGTAGTAAAGACTAGTCTGTTCTGTTTTAAAGCTGGTTAGAAATAACTATTCCCACTACTCTGTTAAACTAACCCACTCCTGGGAAAAAAAAAAAGAAAAGGCAGGAGGATTGGTGAGACAAGAATGCCATGGCTGGGGCAACATGACCGGGATCGTGACATTGGCATGCTGGAGGCGGTGCAGCCCACCAGACAATTCGCCAAGGCAGTAAATGTTCACCATTCCACAATAGCGTGTGTGTGTGTACGCTAGCGTTATCTAACCAAACGAACAACAACAGAGCACCCGAGTTCTGGGCGACCATGTGCAACGACCCAGAATGAGGATGGAGGTACCCCCCCCCCCCCCCGGTTGCACCTCAGAAACAGGTTCTGACCGGCCACCGCTGAAGGAACCGGGATCGCTGGTACCCTGGCAGGCCTGTGCATTAAGGGTTGCACGCCGCACCAAAACGTACGCCGCTTACCGTTTTGTTTTGTTCTTATCTGAGTCAGATGACCATTAAAAGTTAATGTGTTTTTAAAAGTCTTGAGTGCACACTGATGATACTGCACTTAAGAAGTAAGCGTGACTTGAAATGAAGTATTCTTACATTGAAGTATTGCTGGTTTGTTTTGCCTAAGATCTGAATACTCCTTCAACCACTGATGGTAGATCTTGATTCGACACAAAGTCCTGCTCAAAACCCACCTATTATCACACACACACACACACACACACACACACACACACACACACACACACACTCACAGTCACAGACTCAGACTTAACCCGGTTGGGAAAAAGTGCTTTGTCATTTATTATTTCTGCACAAACCTTAATATACTTTCCTCTTTGGCAAAGGGAGAGCAATGAGTTCAACGGAGACATTACTGAATTATGAGCCAAGCAAAAAAAAAAAAAGGGTTTTAAAAACTTGGCTGCATTTAAGTTTGTTTCGATGACCTCATTACACAATTTAGGTAATCACTGCAAACTGAGTCACACACACATTTAGACTAATGCAATCAGCAATGTAATATTGCTAAGTATCGATCTTTCATTTTCATTATTTGGTGAGTCTCTGTCTGAGCTTTTTTTTTTTTTGACAGACTGTGAATGAAAACTGCTGCGCCTCAAGTTAATTACTCAACTTGGAAACACATCCTGTGTTCAAAGGTTGGACCAGAGAACATAAAAAAAAAAAAAAATCAGGCATGATCATCTATGTAAAACTTCACAGTGGCCCTTCATCTCCAGCAGCAGCCAGCTCTACTTAGTAAGCCACAAGAAAGTGTGGCTGACAGTGTGCAGGAGCCCTCCTGTAATTCCTACTGATACCTAAGCATTAAGCTACCTCTCCGCCACGGAGGAAGACATCAAAAGGAAATTAAAATTAAAACTAAAGACAAGGTAATCCAATGTATGTTTTACTCTGCGGGTGACAAGCTATATCTGGAAAGTCAAAAAGAAAAACTTGAAAGTGACCATGATGGAAAGAAACTGCAGGTTGGTGTGTTGTTTGTTTATTCTGGTTGTTGTGCAGGTGCCATAAAAGATGCAGCGCACAATATGAATATGACCCTTTAACCACAGTGCACGACCGAATACAGGAGACGGAGTCTGGCTGTTGCGCCGTGCCACTCACCCAAACCGGAACATCAGAGAGAATGAGGAAGAGTATGAGGATGCGGGTTGGAGGTGGTGGTGGAGGCAGGGTCAGCGACAACATGTTTGTCTGTCGGGCTAAATCGATCGCCGTGCAGATGCCGCACGGGTCATTTTCTATCGGCGATGCGTGCATTCAGAAGTGTGTTTTCTTCCAGCTTTTTCTGCAGACCCTGAATGCATCAATGCTGACTGTAAACATGCCCGGTCCTGCATCTGAGCTCAAACGTACAGAAATCATGAAGGGCAAAAAACTTGTGCTGCCACGCTGACACCCCCAGACGATCTCAACCACACAGCCATAATTAATACTTTTATTCCTCGGCAGTTGCCTTCATGAGCAGCAGATGCAGGGAAGATGACCTGAGATTGGAAACCACATGTGAAGAGAGAGCATGGAAGAGAGGTATCATGTGTACTTTCATAAATATGGCAACCCCCCCCCCCCAATCATTCCCCCTCCCCGCACCCATTCTCCACCTAGCAATTAAATCCAGTCAGAGATTACGCTCAGGTGCATCCTCGTCTTCACAGGAGTCTCCAGCCTGGACTGATAATAACTATGGTCTGCAGCGTTTCAGCCATTCATTTCATAAAGTGCTTTTCACCACGCAGCTTTCATTATCCACACACCATAAAGTGCTCACGCATATGTGTGTGCACATCTATTTCTACAGCTCGCCGGGAGTCAGTTAAACAGGAGTCAGCGTCATTATCCTGGTAATCAATTTTTCAATGCCATCCAGGCTCTATGCACGCTGTAAATGGAAGGTGAGCTCGGATCTATTCCGGAGCAGAGGGGTGAGGAGACGTCAGCTTTTACAGAGATGGGAAAAAAAAAACAGGGAGAGCCCCCCCCCCCCCACGTTAGATCGATCCTGTTGACTGAAACGGCCTCGCTTCATAACAGCCCATGTCTGCTAGCAACAGCTTAGCTGGTCCACTGAAGCGTCTGTCCACACATCTTTTTTTTTTTTTTGGGGGGGGGGGGGGGGGCTTTCTTTAAAGATGGCAAGTAAAGCAGTCTCTCTGGGAAAGAAGGAGAAGAAATGTTTGTTGTGATGACCCTTCTTGACACCGTGAGCCTGCCTCCATGCTGCAAAAACATGCTACTCCAAGGCTAGGCTTTCAGACAACCGGCCTGCTGAGATTTCTGAAACTACTTCACTTGAACTTAAAGCAGATCTCTGGATTTTTACATTCATCTGTTTTTTTTTCTCACAAAATGATTTGAAATCTATATGAATGCATCCTCCTTTCCCTCGAAAGGCTTTTGACTGTTTGCGAGATTACACAAAAACGACTTGATGGATTTTTATGAAACTTGCCAGGATGGATGGGCATGTCAAGAGGGCATTTGGAGTGGCTCTGGATAAAGGGTAGGTTAGGAATGTTTTATTTAAGCCTTTATCATTTTTGAGACGTGACCTGCTTGTCAGATACAAATACAGTTCCCAGTTCAAGGGGTTTTCATGATCACACAAAGTGTGTTTTTGCTCAAACTTGGACAGTTTCAGGTATTTCATGTTTGTTGAAATGGAAGTCATAAATGTTCTTAAAAATCATTATTCAGAATGTAAACATTGCATTAATATTCCTATTCTATCGCCCATTGCGGTGCAGAGCGCTCATATTTCACACAAACATACACACACACAATCACCTGACAAATAACTTGTCCCTCCTAAGAATTATTGCTCACTGTACTGGCATGAGTTAGCAAATAATTGCCAGTCAGGGGAGGAGGCACTTTATAATATGCATTGGGAATTTTAATCTTGACTTTTAATAAGCTTCTGACCTTCTTCCGTCTGCAGCCTATAATTAGAATTTCTGGCTGGGCCAGACTGACAGAATGCTGTGTCTTAAGGGAGGTAAAACCTTGTGTGACTGCGGTCAGCAGACCTTCTAAATCATGCTGCTGCATGAGAAATGTTTAATCTAACAAATTGGTTTCTGTTTCCTCTCCTTTTTTTCCTTCTTTCATGCAGTAGGTATTCTGAATATGGGAGGTGATGTCATCATCTCATCCTTTTAAGAGTGACTGTGGACCATATATTCTGAGGGGGAGGCAGAGAATCAGGACCTAATGGTCTTTCCTTCAGCCAAATCCAATTGTGCCCTTATCTTCTCTGAGTTTAACGGCCCTATTGAATAGGATCGAGCTTTCCGGACTTTAACTGTTGACTTGCCTGTATGCATTTTTTAACATGTGAAGTTTTTTCTCAATATTTATCTCAATATTCCTGCTCCTGACGACGTGCAGTTTAGCCTGGTTTGAACCTACTTCAACAGCAGCGGTTGCAGTCTTCTTGCATCTGCGTTAACACAGACTCTCTTGCTCTTTGGGGTTTTGGTTCAGGCAGCACTAAATTTAGCGGCCGGTGTTTATTTACTTTCTGTCCTTGCTGGTGTGTCCTTGCTAAATGAAGGCGAACAGGACTGTCACCATCCAGAGGACAGCGCTGCCCGGCCTCTCGGGAGTTGATGGATAACAAGGAGATGTACAAAGCCGGTGTGGGTTTTTTTTTTTATGTGTGAGTGCACAAATATTATATGCACACATGCATGCTCACATGCACGATAACTTTTTTTTTTTTCCCAGTAATCTACTCATATAGATCACACAGCACAGGAAGCAGAGTGGACGACCAGCCATCACAACAGGCCTGTGTGACGCCAGCTATACAGGTATTTGATTTTGCAGCCTGTGAAGGTATTCAGGCTTCCATGTGGCATAGTGGTATTTGCACCTTTTGCTGGTTCAGTGTGTCAGTGTTGAGCGCTGCACAGCCCATGGATCAGTGCCTCTCTATAGATCCCTGGAGCAGCTTCTTGTTCCTTTAACATTCCAGGTACATCCACACCAGCTCCTTCCTGTCGCTCCCCTTGTGTTGCGCTGATTGACAAGCGTCCGCTTCTCTCAGGCGCATAATCAATCTGCTAATTGGTGTTGGAGGGTCGGTTGCTGTTGAAGCGTCTCCTTTTCTTTCTTTGGTTAATTTGTCTTTGTCACTGCCAGACCTTGCAAAGTACATTAGTTGGGAAAGTTGGGTTTCGACGAGAGCTTTGTCGCCGTCTCTCACACAGATTGCGCCACAGTTCTTTGTTCATCTCTCTGTTTTACTGCAACACATCATGTTAGCCTTGTACTGTTTCCATTGGTAACCACAGCTCATGCGTCAGAGAAGGAGAGCAGGTCCACTGTCTCTGTGCTCTTACAGCAATATACTCCATCATAATTCACTTAATTCTCCACAGATGCAATCAGGAGAGTTTTAATTCGTAGGAAGGCTTCTAGACGTGCCAGATTAGGATAAATACAATACTATTATAAAATGCAGACTTTCTTTAAAACATATTCAAACTGCACATCTGTGGGGGGGGGAAGCGAACCAGTTTTGTCCGTGCTTACAGGGAGCCGATTGAGCCCCTTGAAATAACGCTTCACATCTGATTGATTTACCCAGGGTGCCAATCAGGCCCTGATTAGACATCACTGACTCATTGATGACGGTTTAGACAGTGGCAGGCATGTCGACGGTCTAAGGAACGACAGAGGATTGATTGCGTAAGGCCGCCTCGTCGAAGATTAATCTGAGCAAATGACACAAGAGTCGCGAAGTGCACCGGATCAGTGTGAGCGTTGGGAAGTCGAAGGAGGCGTGTGTGTGTGTGTGTGTTGAGCTACTGCTTGCTCCCATACTTGTGGATTAGGCCCCCAGTGCCCCCTATTGGCCCCCAAATCATCTGTTGATCCTCTCTCACGAGGCTGATCCTCTACATTCATGAGGAAGGATAAGATTTCACAGAATGAACAGTGAAGAGCGGATTCTCGAATGTATAAAGTAAGTGAAATACAATTCCATTTGATATTTCTACACAAATACAGGAATATAATTCCTTCATGCTGTCACATCCTCCTGTTTCTTTCCATTTTATTTCAGGTGCTCTGATATCTAGGTGAAGAAAGTGAGGTAAGTTGCATGATGGGAGGAAATTATGGCACGCAGCAGGGTCCCTATTCTAGCCCTTCCAGCCTGCTCTTTAAATGCGCGACGAGAACAGTGGCTGCACACTGATCATACCCTCATTAATGTTGTTCACTTTCCCCTGTTTCACCCTTATTCCTTTCTTTGATGCACTCTCAGCTCTTTAAGTGCTCTAAGAGCCGATGCAGTCACCTCTCTTGGAGTCTGTCTGCGAGCTGTTAACAATCACCTTTTTCAATAATGTCAGGACTATCAGAGGACGATTTCATGCAAATGTGGCGTTGGGCATATGGGGCTAAACGAAACGCTGCCAACAACGCCACTTTAGGACTTTCAACCTAAAGATCTATTTTGTGTTCCTTTGGTTCCCAGCTCGTTTTAGCAGGTTTCCCACCCACAGGTCCGCTCACAGCGAAAACCAGCACGGCAGTTAATAATTCAAAACATTTATTAGCACTCTAAAAACTTCCTTAAAAACACTCCACAAACAAAAGAAAAGGAGAGACAAGGCAGTGACAGTCCACGGCCAACCTGCCTTCGAGACGGGGAAAACACAAATGAGGTGGAACGAGGGAGGGGAAGCACCTATATACGCCCCCCCCCCAATCAGTGGTAAATGGGCCACAGGTGCTCCCTCCCACACCTGCCTACCTAATTACATCCCATCCGGTTACACAAACTTCTCCCAGAGATCGATCCGCCTCAATTACCTCGGCTTTTATTTGCTCCCTTCTTTTATATCGGTGCATAAAATGTCTTTTCAATGCAAAATAAGGCTGTTAATGTAGTTCAGGGATGAGAGCCGCAGCGATCGTTACATTCTGATTAAATAGATTCTGCAGTGTGTGAAAAGTCTTACATCGGAAGATGTTTACAAGTTTTAACAGTCGCTTTTTGAATTTCATTTACTATTAAGACATTTTACATTTTTATTACCTTAAAAAGACTCGGTGAAGATTTCAATCATTCTGACAAAAAATATTATTGTAGGTTTCCTGGTGCATTTCATTTTAAATATATATATTATTGTCATTAAATAAAAAAAATTAAATGGCTGTCAGCGGTCTTAAGGAACAGAATAATTTATTGTAAAATTATTTATATTTAGTGTTTTTATAGCCAAAGTTTAAGGCACAGGGCACAGACGCATTAACGTGCTTCTCGTTGCACATCAAAGACATAAACTGCTGCAGACATCCGACAGGTCATCGCTGATGTTATGAGGCCAAATAGCTTCAAGACACCTCAGATCAGTCTTTGTGGAGAGTGGCTTCCGTTATCTGCCTGCTCTGCATCACGCAGCCTCGGCCTTGTCAGATAAACTAACGGGGGCAGCATCAGTGGACGCCAATCACTTTAATGCAGCTCTCGTAATTGTTCTCACGAGTTTGAAAATAATTGATTGGATTCTCGCCTTTTAATTATTGAGCTTTCACATTTCAAACAGAATTAGTGCCTCCGTCACGTGCCTGTCTGGACCGAGACGTTTAAAGACATTCAGGGCAGTAAATGCAACATATTTCTGAGCGTTGAGCTCCAGTCTTTTCAGCATCTTTACTCCACATTGTAGCGAGTGGGTGAGTTTTTACACACCGCACTGTCAGTTTTCAGGGAGCTATGCAAGCGGAGGATGTGGCGAAGGCTCGCATCGGCTGCGACCTTCCCCAAAAACCTCTGCGGTGGAATGCAGGCCTCTGATAGGGAACAACAGAGGGTGTTCAGTGCAAAAAATATCACATTATGAACATAATGTGGATTTTTTTTCTGATGAGAAATGGTGTGAAGATAGGTTGTTCATGAAACCAAAGAGGAGCTAATGTGGGGAAAGCGCCTTTTGTGCTCGGAAAGAGCGTAAACACCAATTAGGAACGTGCTAAACAATAATCAATCTGAGCTACTATTTAATAATAAGAGCCTTGTGTGCGATAATCTCTGTGAGATTGGCTGCACTGTGAGGTGTAACCATCATCCCAAACTCTGATCACGTCAGTTTCCTGTGCTTTTGATCCGCAGATAGAACACGCTGTCACAAAGCTGAAAGATAATGTATGATATAATATTACGTAGATGGTACTAAAACAGCCTTCAGTCCACTCCTCCAACACCTGCACAGTTTCCTCTGTGATCCCCTCACCTGTGATCTAAGCCTTTTATAAACCTCTCCACCCTGCAGTTGAAAAAAAAAAAAAAAAAAACTTTCAACCCGAAAACTCCTCCCCTCCGTTCCTGACAGGACAGTTGTTCTCTGAGGCTGGAAAGATAAAGGATGAGGAGTTTCCCCACCTCCAGACAGGAAGTGAGATGGAGTTCATTTACAGCCGGGGCTGCCAGATGCAGTCTTTATTGTACTTTCACCTCATAGCCCCTGTCTGATGTAGAATATAATCCAACATCTAGGAATTCTGCTGCAGTGACAATCAAGTTTCACCTTTTCTGATAAGAAAAAAAGAAACAAGATTGTTGGGACATTTCCGTGAAGTCATTCGTCGTCGTATATTCCACCTAAATCAATGTTCGCATTTTGTATCGTTGAAATATCATTTAGTGCTTTGAGATTTTTTATTTGGCAGGACAAGAAATGTTTAGCTTTACACAGCTAAACACAGGACCCAGGTAGCGCATAGCCATCTTCTATTTGTAAATGTATGAATAAACAAACAGTGATAAAGTACAACTACTGTACAAAAATAAATAAAATATGGTGTAAATATTATCAGTTAGCCAAATGTCAAAGAGTCCAGTGACAGAATTGTGTTTCTCTTTTTTGCAGATGATGTGCTCCTGTTTGCTTCATCGTTCCATGACCTTTATCGAACGCTGGAATGTTTAAGAGTCGGTATTAAGTTTTGGTGGCCATGGTTTTCTACCGGAAAACATAACCGGGATAACCTGTTACCAACCCACCCACACGCCAGACGAGTAGAGGACCTTGGATGGAATCGATGAACCGAACTGGAAGATGCCATATGAAAGAATTAGATTTGATTTATTTTACCAGTAACAAGAAACATAACCCCAAATAATGGAAGCTAATGGGGATTGGCCGAGTGCCCTATGCTGCTCTGTTCACCAAATCTATATTACAAGGTACTATAGCTTGTTTACAGGAAAATAAGACAAGGTTAGGTCAGGTGAGATGATATAGCAGAGAGATAAAGTCCACAATGGATGGAGGTTGGCGGATTAATGATCGACATGAAGGCCTAGTCATCAGCATCCCCACATGATGCTTGTGTCTACCTTTCATGGTGATAATAAATGTTCAGTATCCTCACCTCACCGGCTTAATAAAGACGTCATGCAGGCAGCAACGCTTCACTAACGTTACCTGAAGCCTGATGTGTTCCCCAAACCAAACCTTAAATGGAGCCTTCATCTGATCGTTTTGTTTTTTTCCCCTTAACATGATTTGTAATTGTTTTTTAAAGACAGACAAATTACACTGTCTGTGTCTGAAGAAATGTGAAATATGAAAATAATAATAATAAAAAAAACATTTTTAACAAGCCAACTTACTCAACTCTGTACCAGCCTACAAGACACAACATCCTCTCGCTGGCTGCGGATGAGAGAAGACAAGTCGAGTCAGTTAGATTTATCTAACCCCGATATCACAAATCACAGTTTGCCTGGAGGGCTTTCACAAACTGTAACGCAGAAGATTTACTATAACAACATATTGCCATATTTCACAACCCACGGAAAGAAATAAACAGATGTACTCTTTAATGTGCAAATTATAAGCTGTGCGGTAAGAGGTGTGTGTTATGTAAACACACACACACACCCAAGAATGGTGGCACAAGTTTGTTATGTCTGCATATCTATCTATCTATCTTGAAGCCCAGCAGCTGATGTTTGGCAGGTTTTATTTTGTTAATTATTTTATGAAACCATCATAAAAGGATTCGGTCCCGTCTTGATTTTTTTTTCAAAGTTTCTTGGAGAGCTGTGAAGAACTGAAAGAAGACGTCCCGGGGTGGATTTTGTTTTGCACGGTGTTGGTGGAGGATGGATCGTGAGCGGCGGAGAGGGGGGGCCATCAGCAAGGTGCAGTGGGGTATGGGTGCTAATCACACCCGTCCTCCGGAGCAGCGTTTGACATTTCCCATCAACAGCGGCTCCTCTCTCTCTCTCTCTCTCTCTCTTCACCTGGGCCCTCTCAGACGCTTAGCTCCCAGCCAGACTGCCTTCCATTCTGTGTTGACACAGGCAGGCTGCTCCGTCAGTCGTTGAGTCAGTTTCCCCCCGGTCGGACTGAGTTGACTGTCCGATTGAACACTATGACTTGTTTTTTGATGTTTTTGCTTCTTATATGAATTACTGCAGCTGCAGGATTCACTTTCGATCGGATGAATTGATTTGTGAGTGCGCTGACAGGATAAGCGTGTAGCTTTTTTATTTGTGTGTTTGGATTGAAGCACAACAGATGCATCACTTTTCACCCTCACCTATAATAAATATTGAGAAGTATGTCTCGGGTCTTTGAGAATATGACTCTACGGATGCATAGAGAGTTTTGCAGCTCCAGAGGGAGCCACATGTAACCAGAAAAATTGACTTTAGTGATGTCACTCCAGAATTTGACATTGACTCAGAAAGGGGTTTCGCACTCATGACCCTCAGCTGGCTCCGTGACACACTCTTTGCGGCGCCATTTTTTTTTTTTTTACTATTGTATATTTCTGCCCTCCAACACCTGCAGGCTCCGTTTAGGGGGATACGAGAAGTTTGGAAACATATCCGTGGGGATTGATATATAAAAATAGGCGACTAGACACCAAACCCAAATTCTATATGCTTCTGCTACTGTGACTTTGTGTGAGCTGAATGATTTCAATAGTCATTTGAAGTATTCAGAGGAGGGTGAAGCAGGTTTCCTCTCACTCAGAGAAAACCAGAAACATATTAAGTGGCTTTAAGTCAATAAAGTTCCAGCTGTGGGAAGCAGTTTTATCAGTTGTTTTTGTATTTGATTGATAATCAGCCAAACCAGAGGCATTTAGAGTAACCTATTGGATTTGAGTGTCTGCATGTGGCATCAGCACATTCCAATAAATCAAAAGAATTGTTCTATATGACTGTGTTCCCAAAATCAGCTTATTCCGCTATCCACATTTAGCCTGACTCACCTCGGACCACAGGATTTGACACAAAATTGATTGCCACTTTCACTTTGAAAGGTAATCAAATATCCAGCTGACAAAGATCTGTGTCCATCCAACACCATAACTCATACTCGGATATGAGGCGGTGTCACTTTTGTTCAGCCTCCTTGTTCCTTCCAGGCCATAACTTTGATTAGCGGCAGCAATTTCCTGGATTAGTAAGGTTTGAATGAGCGCCTGGCGTAAGAAGGATTTAAGTTGCTGTGCAAATGGTCGCCATCAACGCTGATTTATGACAAACCGCAACGCCTCTTCCTCTTAAATTGGGATGTCTGCAACAAATTCCTTAGAATAAAATGTGAAAATGTCAACGCCAAAAGCGGAGCGAATGACATTAATGAGACAGAGTTGTCAATATGGAAGAAACGATGAACATGCGAGAGATCTATATTTTACACGCCGACGCTCACAGACATGACTGTGCATCAGTTTAATGTGTTTCACAGATGTGATGAAGACAAATGAGAATGAGCTGATTGAGGAGAGGAATGCTTGAGCAGCATGTTAGTATATCATTATTGACTATCAGACACACAAGTGGTTGCTGTGGTTGGAGTGGATAGAGTTAGTTACCTGCTAAGTGGGGGGGGGTTAAGTTTCACCTGCTGTTTGTTGTGTTCCTACACCTAATTTTTTTAGTCAGGAGGGAATTATATACTCAATTTTCGTGGCCCCGGGCGAAATGGCAGACACTCAAAGCACTCAAGCTCATTAGAGAGATAGAATCTGTGTCCTTACTTTAATGAAAGCGAGTGCAGAATAGATCACGTTGAAGCAGACAGCTCATCACTAAGAAGTATATTTGCATTGCAGATGTTCTCAGTCAGTTTTGGCGTGCACGCCAGACAGCAGCAGACTCTATACTGTGAGTTACCGGCGACGCTACTTTAGGACTTGCAACCTAAAGATCTATTTTTTTGTTCCTTTAGTCCCCAGCTCATTTTAGCGGGTTTCCCCAACCACAGGTCCGCTCACAGTGACGACCAGCACGGCATTCAACAATTCAAAACATTTATTTAACACTCTAAAAACTTCCTTAAGAACACTCTACAAACAAAACTAACAAAAAGAAGAGGGGAGACAAGGCAGTGACAGTCTACGGCCAACCTGCCTTCGAGATGGGGAAAACACAAATGAGGACCCTGGAACGAGGGAGGGGAAGCACCTATATACGCCCCCCCCCAATCAGTGGTAAATGGGCCACAGGTGCTCCCTCCCACACCTGCCTACCTAATTACATCCAATCATTCGGTTACACTACGATTGGAATTGTTTCTCGCAACCGTGTTGATCAACCCCTTTTTTTTGTTTTTGCGAGTCACACATAACTTAAAAAAAGGCGTGTAAAATATGACAGAAGCGTCTCAGTTCATAGTCGACCCCATAATGCTAGGAGGGCTTAGCTCTGACCATGCTAACTTGGGCTTTGAAGGCAGCTCACAAGAGTGTGAGAAAATAACTCAAGATGATGTCATCCAGGTTATCGTGGATAAGCCTTCATTTTAGAGTTGTCAACAGAAAGAAACCAGAGAGTTGCTCAATGTTTTTTGGAATGTAACTAAAAATCAGGATATCTTTGTTTCTGCTGCAATATTTCTTTTATTTATTTTTTTAATCTGTCTCTTTTGTTTCCTCCGGCTCATTATCCCTTGGAGAGAGAGAGAGAAAAAATGTATCAGGCTTAAACAAGAGGCAAATCAACTTGTGTGCATTCTTTAAACGCCGAACAGTTGTGGAGCAAATTAAACTGAATTCAGCCAAGTCAAAATAAATAAATCATCCAAACTGACAGTTTCACAATTATATGAATTGGTAAAAATAAAAATGAATTAGCGCTTCATATCAGATGCATGTATTTTTTTTAATTAAATCATTCAATATTTTTGGAAAATACACACGAAAGATAAGAACGCAGATACCACAGTCTTACATTAAATGGGAAACTGGAGCAAGAATGGATGATCTTAGCGTTACACAAGGCTGAAAACTGAGGGAAAGAAAAGAAATAGCACGGCTCTGCATGAAGGCGCAGCAGCCGTTGTACTTCGGGCTTTCTTTCACTAACAATGAGACTAACTGTGTTAGCAGTTTTAGAAAATAAAAAACTAAAATCCCTTTTTCAATGAAGTTAAAAAAAAACTTCTGGGACTTGAAAGTAAACACAACACACACACACAACCAATGAGACTGATCTCTTCTCCATCCCCTGTGATGGTATTGCATGGCAGCCAGCTCTGACTCACCTGGTGGACTATCACACACACACACACACACACAGACACACACCCCACAGCCAGCTCCCCACTCACCACTCTCTCACCTCCTTCCCCTCCCACCGAGTTCACCCTACACTGCAGTTCAAAGTGGTTTTGCCTGTCTAGCCTTGGCGTTTAATGTTTAAGTATTGGGAGCGGCTGGAGAGTGCAAATAAAATGCCTTTACAGACTCCGGGGCACGCTGAGGGCTGCGATTCCAGATACTGTATTGTGAAATTCCCATTGTGCTTGACAGAGTATAGCCTCAGGGCACCTGAATCTGTCCCGGCGGAGATTTGACTCTTGTGCTTTTTCAAAGAAAGGCCCGGTGCATGCGTCTTAGATAAACCATTTAAAGAAAGATTATTACGCTGACAAAAAAGCGTATACGCATGTTCACGGGTTAGATGGGCATCCTGCCTGTGCTGTGGAGCGTTTGTCAAAAGGTCAGAATAGGATAAAGGCTTGAACGCAGACCCCCACCTGCAAGACGCAAAATGCACAATGTATGGCTGGTTTTCTGTTGGGCTGGAAGAAAGGAAACCAGCGAAGGAAAACAACACTGAAAGCCTGAAACTACTTATATGTGCCGGTAGTTCTAATCCGTCTAACAATGTTGCAAAAACATTCAGACAGGAGGAGGCTTTAAAGCAGCAATTTGGGGGGGGGGGGGGGGGGGGGGGCTTAAACTGGTAAAACTCAACTCAACCGCTTCTGCTGAGCAACTAAGTCAACCATGTAGAGGTGTCAGACTGGATGGGAGGTAACGTGGTGACGGTGTTTTGGTGTCGGAGGTGTGTCAAAAAAAACAGTGAAGAACTGCCTGACTCACGCTGGATTAGCAGGTACATGCAATTGGCCTCTCTATATGAATTGCGTAATGACCTCAATCCCTGCAAAATCATTTTGTAAATTTGGCTTCTGATTTGCTGCGTCACCCTTGCATGCATGACAAAGAGCAACGTGAACAAGACGCGCCTGCAAGAATTAGAAAAAAGCCCACATCTGTGCTTTTTGGATGCTTTTAAAACAGGCGTCTCCGGAATCTTAAATAAAGTTGCTGTCAGTTGAACAGCTTGAGGGCAAGCAATGCAATTCATTTTCTAAACTCTCGAGCTGCTGTGATTTCCATTGCACACAGTTGTAAAATCTCCACCCATCCGGCTCTGGAGGAGGCTAAAATCAAACAATGAAGTGTAATGTTTGCAAATGCTGTTTGCCCCAGGTTGGGCTGATAGATGGTAGATTCCCTCGGTGGGAGAAACTCAAGTTCACGTCCCGTCTCTCACATCAGCACACCTTGGTCTTCAAGGCTGCATAATTCATCACAATCGCTGGATTATTCATTTCACTCCGCGTCACATTTTGTCCTTCAGTTCATTTGCAAAGAATACTTCGATGTTCATATAATAATAATCATTATTATTATTGTGAAACTCCTGTTTGTGAAGTGAATCCTTTTTCTCACCATCGCCTCCCTTCTCTGTGTATTTTTTTTTTTTTTAGCCGTTTGTGTGGCACACTCGGCTTCATCTCAGAGCTCTGACACCTAAAGCAAGACTCTGACCATGGGGGCCAAACTGTGCCTCTGTTGTCCCTCAGGGTGCCACGGCCGCTGTCAGCTCTGTGTTTGAATTGTACCTCAGCAGAAAGAGCTTCTGAAAACTGTCTAGTAAAGACATTGTGAAGGATTCTGTGACGTTTAGCAAAAATATCAGAAATCCAGGGACATGCAAAACCATCAGAATAGCTTTGTCTGGGTTGTGTACCAGCATGACAAGCACACAAGTCTTTTTTTTTTTGGTGGGGGCCAAGAGTTGAAGGTTGTAGAACGCAGGCGGTCTCACCTGCCCCGGTTGCGGTGCCACACAAGCCTGGCACGGACTGAACCAGACTGGAGGTCAGCCAGAGAGAAGTTAATGAGCACTGAAGCCACACCAAAGGCTGGAATACCTGCCCTCACCTTTGAACACCTGTGCCACTCTCTCACTGTGATGAGAGCTGAAGTTGCCCCCAAAACAGCCCTCCTTCCTGTAATTACTGTAACTGTTGGTTTGTTACCGCACAATAATTTGACTTCCTGAAACCATTTAGAGCCTGTTTTTGTCTGAGTCGATGCGCTTTAAGCGTGGATAGTGAAGGCGTTTTATGTGCGATGGGAGTATTTAATCAACAACACAGACAATTAAAAATATTCCTACGTTTGTATTTTAATCACAGGAATAGAGCTATTTGTGCGTTGCCCTAAAAACGACTCAGGAAGTTCGGTGTCTGAAATTAAATCTCCTTCAACTCTTAAAGCCTCCATGTCCCACTAATCTGCATGGTTGGTGGTGTTGGTCTCTAAACTGTGGATTTTGGATGGATGGTGAGCCTTTGACCTGTGACGTGAACGCGCGGGACATTTTGACGCAGTGACGATGCGTGATTCCCAAAGGGGGGGGGGGGGGCTCTCTTTGGATGCAGCAATTCACGCTGCAAAGTCTCGGCTTGCGTTATAACGCATATGTGTATCATATATTTGAGATTTTATTTCATTATGGGAGTGGATTGTGGCACCATATGTGCCGTGACGTGATAGATACAGACAGGCATAAAATAATTAATTATGTGGGAATAAATGCATTGATGCGTAACAAATGGATCGTCGGGGGGGGGGGGGGGGGGGGGGGGGGGGGCGTGATCTCATCAACGCGGCTGTTAAAAAAAAAAGTTGGACAAGGTTAGAAGTCAAATTTAAACCAGTTACCTAATAATTTCAACTCCTTATTATGTTTACTATTAATTCCAGGGAAAATAATCGTTCAGCAAAGCCTTGCGCAGTGCGCGTGCACGGGAATACGTTCTGGGTTGAAAGCTATCCCAGACCTTTTACGCACCACGCAGTGAAATCGCCGCACCACGCAAGTCGTCGTCCCCCCCCCCCGTCCTGTCCATGTCTTTCCTGTGAAAGCTGGTTAAATGGGGATGGTGAAAACAGACAGTTTATAATTGATGTTTTCCCATGGAGCACCCCCCCCCCTCCCTGTTACACAGGCTAACCCCTCAGGTGGAAGAAATCTTTTAAGATTTTTTTTTTTTTTTTTGTGGGATAACATCAGGAGGGTTTGTCTAGGAGAGCCAATCAAATCCCTCCCCTGCTATAGATCGGTGCTATAATACAAAGCAGTAAAAAGCGCTCGCCTCACACAAGCGGCTGCAGCTCGGCTGGAGATCCCGTGGCTTTTAATTCCCTTCGCTATACTTTTTTTTTTAAACCCTCCTTCCATGCGCCCCCGTAATTAACGTTTGTCCGAGGCGTTCGTTTCCGCACCTGTCACAGCAGAAAACCAGGCGCATAGGCGAAGCCGAGGAGGCGACGAGGGACCTTGGCGAGAGCCGCGGGGAGAGGCAAGACGTTAAAGGCAGAGCAGCGGGGCGACGCGTTCGAGATCTTTAAGGACAAAAAAAAAAAAGAAAGAAAAAAGAAAAATGCGCCTCTGGACCAGAATCGTATTGGTCGGTGTCGTCTGCTTGTCCTTGGTGTCTTCTGGGATGGGATGCGGACCGGGCAGGGGGTACGGCAGGAGGAGACACCCGAAGAAGCTGACGCCTCTCGCCTACAAGCAGTTCATCCCCAACGTGGCGGAGAAGACGCTCGGGGCGAGCGGCCGGTACGAGGGCAAGATCACGCGGAACTCGGAGCGCTTTAAAGAGCTCACGCCCAACTACAACACAGACATCATATTCAAGGATGAGGAGAACACCGGCGCCGACAGGCTGATGACTCAGGTGAGAATAACCCACTGCGCGCGGCGCGCGGTGCGCGGTGCGCCGCAGCCTCCTGGTCGGGCTGATCCGCGCACCTTTAAAGTGGAGTCTGTTTCTATATACCCGCTGCTGAACTCTTCACGGTAAAAGCAGATGCGCGCCATGGATGGGAGTCTTTCCAGAGGCTTTAGGGATCCATCTGGAGAAGTGCATGATGCGCATGAGGCGGACAGTCAGGACGCTCGGCCTCCATGATTGTGACAGTGTATTTAAAATATTCATGATGCCCCGCGCCTCGTGTCTATATTTGTATCTTTGCCGGGCTGTGGTTGGTGTTTTACGCGCGTATAGACATTTACATTTTTGCTGCATCGCACCTTGTTTCGGCGCATTTTTCTTTGCAGCCATGCGTGAAGACGCGCGGAGAGCTGGTGAATGCGCGCACAAGCGCTTCAAACAAGCCGGGCTTATTCAGGCATGGCGTTGTTCAATCAGACATTTTTCCTTTGCGCGCATGCATGGGCTGCCATAATTTAGCCTTTCGCACGGTGTGCGCGCACAGTGACATTTCTTTGAGAGTGTTCGGGGTGATGGATGAAAGCTCGCGAGGTGTGGAGCCTTAATTCCCTTTCGGGCTGCAGGATTGCGCGCGCGTCTTTCTCGTCTTTACGCGCTTATAGCACTCAGATGCTGGTGAATTATTAAAAGCGCTTGGGTGATATTGGCTCAGCAATAATAAAATGCCGGTATAGTGATGGTGCATGGCGGTGATGAAGCCAGTGCGCGCGCCCTGAACCCGTGCCTCGCGCCGTGCGTGAGCGCACGAGCTCTGATGAAATATTCACTGTGCAAGCGCGTCTCTCTCAGCACTCCTCACGTCGCCTCTATATGATACACCTATAAAGGTTATCGTGATTTCACAGGCGTTGGGGGGGGGGGGGGTACTTCTGGGACGCCACCCGTCCACGGATGCTCTATGATGTCATAGGATTATACCGCAGCAAGAGGGAAATATATAAGAATATAACACATACTTGCCAGG